>NW_026623111.1:74419284-74722314 GCF_023065955.2 Ursus arctos | reverse complement strand
AGGAAACTCTGCCAGCAAAGTCAACTTTCCCCGACAAGATCCAAATATTCCAGGTTCACAGCACACATAAAACCTTTCATACTCCTGCATTGGAAAGGATATTTCCAGGATCCACCCATCTATTTTTTTTAACCTTTAAATATCTTAATCCCTTGGATCATGCTTCACACTGTAGTTCTCACCCTGGACATGAAACTGTTAAGCTCTAAGTGACAGATTTTTATTTAAGAAAAAGCAGTTCGCTACTTAACAAAATAAATTCATTTCCTCGTATAAAGTTTGAAGACTGCCCCTCCCTCCCCAAGTCTCAGCCTCTAAGACTAAGCTAATGTTTAAGCAGCAGTTTACCTGGTACTCTGACAAAAGTTACATCAGAGGGCCTTTGTTAAATATCCTTTCAGAGGTGATAAATGAGAAAGCACTTTACCAGAAATTGATTTAAGCAGAACTCCTGGCCCGCTTAAAGCTTTTGCTCACACCCTTCTCTCTCCTGATGTAAAGGCCAGGTTTACAACTGAGGACAGGGACATCTTAGAGGCAAAAATATTTCTTACAATATAATAAAGATGATCATAAGAAGTGAGATTTCGTCCAAAATTAAAATAGATTGCTTGATCTAATGATCAAGTGGGACTATTTCAGAATGGATTCTAACCATTAGTAGGCTTTCTGTTTTAGTCTTCTGAGAATTTATTCACCTTCATGAAAATACTTAATTCATATATCTGTTTGAGGTAACCATAACCATTTGAGGTAGTCGTTTTTTATGAGTGAGCTTTTGAAATAGTGGAAGTCATCTGTATTTGTTTGATATAAAAAATATATTTTCATATGTTCATGACTCTGCCACCTTTTTAAAAAAATTCAATGCTTATTTGACACCTGGAAAAGTGAACCCTCGATCTTAAATTTTCCGATGGAAAAGCAATTACATTTTAAGTAATATTTCAATTATGCTTCCGATGATTCCGATGGCAGTATATCTGAGCTCTTCTTAGTTCTTAACGCCTGCCACCAACATAGATTTAATGAAGAACTGAATATGATAATATTGTGCCCAAATATTGGAGGGGAAAAACAGCAGCCATATTTCTGGCTTCAACTGTGCTAACCACATAGACAGTTTTACCGTTCGTGATTAAACTGAATGGTCAATTTAATATAAAAAACAACTGTGGTCAGATCACTTAAAATAGTCCAACTGTTTGACAATATCATCTACATTTATATTAATTAAGGTTCCCAAAACTCTAACTTTAAAATCTCTCTTTTCCAGTTAATGAACAAAATTTTTAATCTTAACAAGACATGAAATGAGCAATAATTGAAAGTAACAGCAAAAAACTGAGAAACTGATGCTTGATGTAGTATAAGAAAAGAGGGGGTTATATCACAATGGATAATAATTATGTTCTGGTTTAGGCAGCATAAAAAACATAGTTTGAATATTTTTAATAGAAAACGTGAATAGGCTGTGTATTTTTATGTAAACTGACACAAATATACTTGTATATTTTATGAAAGGTAAGTGCCACGATCCAAATAGCAAATTGTAGCAGGTGTAGGATTCACAGCCAGTTTTGTGGTTGATCACATCTCCCCTCACAGGAAATGAAAATGGCGGGTGGGGGGGGGGCGAGGGGGCAGGACAGAAACTGTCAATATGGTCAAGGGCAATTGATGCTTATAAGTATAACTTTCCTGGCTGGCATTTTACAATCTTGCTTGCATCATGACAAACCGAGAAATCACTTCTACAGACAGTTTTGTCACAGTATGGTGACACAATCCTATCCTTGTTCAGGAGTGTGGCTAGAGACAGGGCAAGCAGGGATGAGAAGCCGAGCCCAATTTAATAAAATGTGTATAGAAACATTAAGGAAGTAAAGTTTTTAATTCCCAGGTATACATACTCAATTTAAACTGAAAATGAGACAGGGCCATTCTTTAATGATTAGAATGAGAAGAAAAACCAAATCTGCCTTAATGAGTAGAAAAAGAGAAATCCATAGTTCATTCAGGAAACAAAACACAACAAAACAACACAACCAGCCCTCCCAACAGGGCCAGGGAGTGTGATGGGGCAGGTTGTGGCTTGCACAAGGGCACCCAGCCCTGGAGGCCAGGGCGAGCTGAAATCCAGCTGGCACTCCTCCTGCCTAGCCATATTACATTGGTAGGGGTCTGTGCCTTCTCAGAGAAAGGGCACATTTTTCTAGTTCTGACGAAGGCAACCTTTGGACAGACAGAGGCCCTGCTTTAAGGAAAATGCCCAGTGTTTCGTAGGACTCAGGAAAATTAAAATCACATATACTGCTATCGGAGTAAAATTAGTGCAAGTTCCTTAAAAGGAAATTCAGGAATATGGAGAAGACTGAACATGTTCCATATCCCTCGATCCTTCAAGTCCCATCTTTAAGAATTTAAAGTTCATCGTGATGGTTTTTAAAATGTGTCCACAGAAACTTTTAACCCTCTTCCCTTCAAAGGATGGAATTCCTTGCCTGGAACGTGAGCCAGATTTAGTGAGGACTCACTTCTAACAGACACAATTGTGGCAGAAGAACTGCTAAGGCTACGTGCCTGCTAGGTTCGTACCTGCTAATTGTGGCAGGTCCAAACTCTAAGGCTAAAGCATGAGAAGAACAGCTTCTGTCTGGCTTTCTTTCTCTATTGGTCTGGGGTGGAAGCCAGAGGCCATGTTGTAAGAACACTCAAGCAGCCTGCAGGGGGGCCGCATGAGGAGAAACTGAGGTCTACGGCCAAATTCCAACATCAAAACTTGCCAGCCATGAGAGTAAGCCATTGAAGTCAAGCCTTCAGCCTATCACAAGACTTCAGCTGACTCTTTAATAAATGGTGTTGGGAAAACTGGACAGCCAGATGCAAAAAAAAAAAAAAAAAAAAAGAGCAACTGGACCACTATCCGACACTACACACGATAGTCAATTCAAATTGGGTTAAAGACTTGAACATAAGAACTGAAACCATAAACCTAGAAGAAAACGTAGGAGGTAGGCTCTTTTACATCAGTCTTGGTGATTTTTTTTTGATTGACATCCAAAGCAAAGGCAACAAAAGAGAAAAGAAACAAGTGAGACTGTATTAAACTAAAAAGCTTCTATGCAAAGTAAACAGTCAACAAAATAACCTACCAACTGCAAGAAAATATTTGCCGGGCATATACCTGATAAGGGGTTAATATCCAAAATATATCAAGAACTCATACAATTCAATAGCAAAAACCAAACAATCTAATTTCAAAATGGGCAGAGGATCTGAATAGACATCTTTCTAAAGAAGACAAATAAATGGCCAACAGCTACGTAAAAAGGTGTTCAACATCACTAATCATCAGGAAATGCAAATCAAAACCACAATGAGGTATCACCTGACACCTCTTAGAATGGCTATCATCAAAAGACAAGGAGTAAGTGTTGGTGAGGATGTAGAGAAAAGGCAATGCTTTGCGACTCTTGATCTCGTTGTGAGTTCGAGCCCCATGTTGGGTGTAGAGATTACTTACATAAATTAAAAAACAAAACAAAAAAGTAAATGTGAAAAAAAAGGCAATGCTTGTGCACTGTTGATGAGACTGTAACTCACCATAGGGTGCAGCCCCTATGGAAGACAGTACAGAGTTTCCTCAAAAAGTGAAAAATAGAGCTACCATATGATCCAGCAATCCCACTTCTGGGTACATATCCAAAGGATCACGAAGAGATATCTGCCCCTCCCTGTTTAGTGCGGCATTGTTCACAATAGCGAGATAGAGGCAACGTCAGTGTCCGTGAACGGATGAGTGAGTAAAGGAAAGGTACGTACATGAGCAGTGGAGTACTACTTAACCACGGGAAAGATGGACATTTTGCCATTTGTGATGACATGCACGGACCCTGAGGACAGTATGCTAAGTGAAGTCAAACAGAGAAAGACAAATACCACATGAGCACACTGGTACGTGGAATCTAAAAAAGCCAAACTCAGAGAAACAGACTAGAATGGTGGTTACTGGGGGTTAGAAGTGTAGGGGAAACAGGGAGATGTTCGTCAAAGAGTACACACTTCCAGTTATAAGGCGAATAAGTGCTGGAGATCTAATGTACAGCGTAGTGACTACAGTTAACACTGTATTATATAATAATAATAATAATAATAATAATAATAATAATAATAGAAGACTTCACATGACTATAGCTCCAGCTGACATCTTAAGTGCAACCTATGTGAGACCCCCAGCCAAAACCATCCAGCTATGCCTCTAATATCTTGACCCATAGAAAATGTGAGGGTTAACAAGTATTTATTATTGTTTAAAGCCATTGAGTGTGCAGTAATTTGTTAATGCAACAATAGACAATAGAGATATATACAAAGCTTCAACTACGTGGATGTGTAGTACAATATTGTTTGTAATAAGAGTATGAAAAAATTTAAATACTTACTATCAGAGAATGATTAGAGTAGTATCATCTGACTACCCATAAGATGAAATAATAGGGTAGACATTAAAATTATATTCTCAGTAAGATTTACTAACATTGGATATTCTTATTAATATGAGGTGAAAAGGTCATTTACAGACTATTAGGCACAACATAATTCTCTTTTGTAGAAAGATTTCTATATATCTCTATAAGAAAGGCTGAAGACTCAAATAGAATGTTAGTAGCAATAATCTACAAGTAGCATAGAATTAAAGTTGTTTTATTCTTTTCTTTCCCCTGTGGGTCTGTATTTTTCAAATTTTCTACAATAAGCCTGTGTTACTTTTGTCAAATAAAGACATTTTAAAAAATTGGGGTGGAAGGGCAAGTTAAATGATTACAGCTGCGGAATCCCAAGACTACTGGTATCTGGAACCCCTCTACAGTCTTCCTAGAAGTGAGTCTGCCCCTTATGCTCAACCCCTCTAGCGAGATGCAAACTTACCCTTCCCCAAAATGACCTGTTCCATCATAAGCAGCTTTGAGAGAAAGTTATTCTTTATATGATCTGAAATTAGTTTTTCTATAACTTCCATTCAAAGTTTCTAGAAGGAACTCACCCTCTGTGTGATATAATTTGTGAAGAATGAAAGGCAATTTATATCTCTTATTTCACATTTAAACTTAACAGTTAAGCGTAAGACCTTATTGACTTCTGGCCAACTCCTTACATTATCAATACATTCAGAGCTTACCGTCAAATAACAATCATAAATTCTTCCCAATTTTGCCACAAGTACTGCCGCTAAACTCACCTTAAAAATAATTGACATGTGTGCAGAAAAAAATTTCAAATATTTTGTACACGAGGAAAGGATTTTACTTTGGTCATTTAAAAAGATTTAATATTCAGTAAGATGGGTCCTGGGAATCTATACTGTTAATACCACCCTTTTAGGATGATTCCGAATGTCAAGTTGCACTTTAGAAAACACTGTGGGTTTTTTTAAATGTTTTTTTATTATAGTGTGTTAGTCACCATACAGTACATCCCTGGTTTTTGATGTAAAGCTCGATGATTCATTAGTTGCGTATAACACCCAGTGCACGAAGCAATACGTGCCCTCCTTACTACCCATCACCAGCCTATCCCATTCCCCCACCCCCCTCCCCTCTGAAGCCCTCAGTTTGTTTCTCAGAGTCCATGGTCTCTCATGCTTCATTCCCCCTTCTGATTACCCCCCTTTCTTTATCCCTTTCTTCCCCTACCAATCTTCCTAATTCTTCCATAGATGAGAGAAACCATATAATAATTGTCTTTCTCTGCTTGACTTATTTCACTTAGCATTATCTCCTCCAGTGCCATCCATGTTGCAGCAAATGTTGAGAACTCATTCTTTCTGATAGCTGAGTAATATTCCATTGTATATATGGACCACAACTTCTTAATCCAGTCATCTGTTGAAGGGCATCTCGGCTCCTTCCATGATTTAGCTATTGTGGACAATGCTGCTATGAACATTAGGGTGCATATGGCCCTTCTCTTCACTACGTTTGTATCTTTGGGGTAAATACTGAGTAGTGCAATGGCTGGGTCATAGGGTAGCTCAATTTTTAACTTTCTAAGGGACCTCCACACTGTTTTCCAGAGTGGCTGTACCAACTTGCATTCTCACCAACAATGTGGGGGGGATCCCCTTTCTCCACATCCTCTCCAGCAATTGTTGTTTCTTGTCTTGTCAATTTTTGCCATTCTAACTGGCGTAAGGTGGTATCTTAGTGTGGTTTTCATTTGAATTTCCCTGATGGCTAATGATTTTGAACATTTTTTCATATGTCTGTTAGCCATTTGTATGTCATCATTGGAAAAGTGTCTGTTCATATCTTCTGCCCATTTTATGATTTGTTTATTTGTTTCTCGTGTACTGAGTTTGAGAAGTTCTTTGTAGATCTTGGATATCAGTCTTTTATCTGTAGCATCATTTGCAAATATCTTCTCCCATTCCGTGGGCTGCCTCTTACTTTTTTTGACTGATTCCCTGGCTATGCAGAAGCTTTTTATCTTGATGAAGTCCCACAAGTTCATTTTATCTTTTGTTTCTCTTGCCTTAGGAGATGTGTCATGAAAAAGGTTGCTTTGGCCAATGTCGTACAGGTTGCTGCCTATGTTCTCCTCTAGGATTTGGATGGATTCCTGTCTCACATCGAGGTCTTTCATCCATTTGGAGTTTATCTTTGTGTATGGTGTGAGAGAGTGGTCAAGTTTCATTCTTTTGCATGTAGCTGTCCAATTTTCCCAGCACCATTTATTGAAGAGACTGTCTTTTTTCCACCCGATGTTTTTTCCTGCTTTGTCAAAGATTAGTTGCCCAAAGAGCCGAGGGTCCATTTCTGGGTTCTCTGTTCTGTTCCATTGGTCTATGTGTCTGTTTTTGTGCCAGTACCATGCTGTCTTTGTGATCACAGCTTTGTAGTACAGCTCGAAATCCGGCATTGTGATGCCCTTAGCTTTGTTTTTCCTTTTCAACAGTTCCTTGGCGATTCAGGCCCTTTTCTGGTTCCATACAAATTTAAGGACTATTTGTTCCAGTTCTTTGAAAAATGTCATTGGTATTTTGATCGGGATAGCATGAAAGTGTAGATTGCTCCGGGTAGCATGGACATTTTAACTATGTTGATTCTTCTGATCCATGAGCGTGGAATATTTTTCCATCTTTTTGTGTCTTCTTCAATGTCTTTCAAGAGTGATTTATAGTTTCTAGAATATAGGTCCTTTACGTCTCTGGTTAAGTTAATTCCAAGATAACATATGGTTTTTGGTGCTATTGTAAATGGGATGGATTCCCTAATTTCTCTTTCTTCAGTCTCATTATTCGTGTATAGAAATGCAACTGATTTCTGAGCATTGATTTTGTATCCCGCCACATTACTGAATTGCTCTATAACTTCTAATAGTTTGGGAGTGGATTCTTTCGGGTTTTCCATATAGAGTATCATGTCATCTGCGAAGAGAGACAGTTTGACTTCTTCTTTGCTGATTTGGATACCTTTGATCCCTTTTTGTTGTCTGACTGCCGTTGCAAGGACTTCTAGTACTATGTTGAATAATAGTGGCGAGAGTGGGCATCCTTGTCATGCTCCTGATCTTAAGGGAAAGGCTTCCAGCTTTTCCCCATTGAGAATGATATTTGCTGTAGGCTTTTCATAGATGGTTTTTATGAGATTGAGGAAAGTACCCTCTATCCGTACACTCTGAAGGGTTTTAATCAAGAAAGGATGCTGTATTTTGTCAAATGCTTTTTCTGCATCTATTGAGAGAATCATATGATTTTTGGCTTTTTCCTTCTGGATAAAATCTAAGACACTGATCGATTTGCGAATGTTGAACCACCCTTGCATCCCAGGGATGAATCCCACTTGGTCATGAAGAAAACACTGTTTTTGAGGCTTTTGTAGACGTTATAGAGCCTTGCCTCAAATACACACAAACTTTACACATAAATTTTAGGGGCTTTGTGGACTTTTTGAAAACCATCATTTGTCTTCTAGGCTGATGGGTGCATGGGTCCATTTAGCAGTTCCTACTCTTCAAACATAATTTACCTCTTTGACTGCATAGATTCATTCTTCCTAACTTATTCAATATCGTGGCATACACCGAAAATGATCCTTGTTTCAGTGCTAAGCAGAGAGGGCCAGAGAGTGGGTTGTTTTAGCTTTCCAGACTTGGCCCCAGTGCTAGGAGGAATCAATATTACTGCCTGTGCGTCACACTTGTAGGCCTACTATTTAGGAACCACTGGCAGAGGGCAGGTATTTTGAAATACAGAGCCAAAATAAATATTTTAAAATATATCATGTTAACTTACACAACAATAAAAGATGATGTCTAGATGACTAGTTAAACTGGTTCTTTTCAGTATGCATGATGCATTAAAAAAATGGCAAGGAGTCTCAAATGACACTTAGAGGAGCATAAAACACCCCAGTGTGCGGCGATTCTTAGATATCTTTATTCATGAAACATAGTGGTGCCCACTATGCCTCGGATTTTGTTAAGTGCTTAATAAACTCCTAAAAGTCCTAGGTTTCTTCACTCTTAACATTTGACAAAGTTTTTTGAGAAAACGACAAGATGAAGAAAAGAATGGGCATGTTTATATGATTTGAGTTTGTAAATAAAAAATTTGGACCCATGGGTACAATCTCAGTAACCTCACTGAGCGATTCGGTCAGGTTACAAGTGTATCTGAGATTCAAAGAGATTAGGAAATGTTGACCTAAAGAATAGAATCAGAAACTTCTGGTTGAAGGTGGCATATTGAAAAGAATTTTCCACTCCTGAGTACTCAATAAAGTTAGCCATAATACAAATAAAAAGATTATCTGGCATTCATTACACATTTGCCACATGTCAGAGACTTTCTACAAGCTTTACATGTATTAACTGATTATACTAACAACCCTTTTAGGAAGGTACTTGACAGACTGGGAAACCAACACCACTGAGGCAAACATCTGACCCCAAGCCTCCGAGCAAGCAAGTGGCAGACACTTGAAGCCAGGCAGCGTGGCTCAGGAGTTCATGCCTTTATCCATTGTGCTCAATCTGCCTTTGTAGTTTAAAACAAATGTAAAAAAGTCAACGAAAAGAAAAATTCATCAAACCACCAAATAAGGGAAGAGGCATAATTTATTTCAATAAGAAACAGCTGATTTTGGAATGAAGCAATGATAAAAGACATAGCTTGGCTCAGAATCCAGCCCTCAGCTTTCCAGAAACCATGATGGTAGGTTCACAAAAATCTGAGAATTCCCACAAAAACTTCCAAATATGGAAGAAAGGAAATTGAGTTTGTTTTAGTATCTAAATCCTCTCCTCCTTTTCTCCTGACTGAGGAACAGTAGAAAAGGAGGAACGGGTGAAACAGAAAACAATTCAAAGCACAGGAGTGAATGGTATTGAGTCCTGATGACTTGGAGTGAACCCTTGTACAGGAGATGTAATAAAATCTCAGGACCTCAGGTCCTCTAACACAGCCCACACACTTCTCCCCTCCCCCACCATCCCTTTAGGGTGCAGAAGATAAGGGAAGAACAAATAGAACCTCAAGCTGTATGTGGGATGTGAAACAAGCCACCTTCAGGGGAATAGGTAGGGAGCCACTCAGGCATTACCAGAGCAAATAGAGTGGAGAGCCCTCTGAGGCATGAACGATACAAAAAGAAACAGCGCAGCAATTCTGCAACATGCAAACATGGAAATGGAAGGAAAACCAAAACACCAACAAAATGAAGGAAAAGGAAAGAACAAACCACCTGAAAGGGAAAAAAATGAAACAAAGAAACAAAAACACTCACACACACACACCCCACAAAATTCAAATAGTATTTCTTTTCGTTTCTTTTTTTAAAGTTTTTTTTTAAGTAATCTTTACATAGACCCAACCTGGGGCTCAAACTCATGATCCTGAGATCAAGAGTCACATACTCTTCCAACTGAGCCAGCCAGGTGCTCGAGAAAAAAAATTCAAAACACAAGATTCAAACACACACACACACACACACACACACACACACACACACACACAACAATAACAACAACAACCCCAAACCCAAAAGATGCCTCCCAAGCACTTTGTATTGTCTACCTTAATAAGAATATCAGAACAATAATAAAAAGGAGCTCAAGGATGGGATTACACACAAAGTGAGATGAAAAGAAACATGGCAGCTGAAATGAAACAAAGTTAATACCTTGGGAAAATGAAGCCAGTTTCAAAATAAGGATGATTGAGTTCTCTGAAGCAGGACCTAGGAAAAGAATAGAACATTCTATTCAATGGTAATATAATACAAGAAAATTTCTCCAAAATAAAGGGGGGGAAGGGTATTTGCAGAATGCAGACTGTATCTCAGGAAAGTTTGATACAGAAATCTTCAGTCTGATCCACACCCCAGTTAACTTATGGAGCTTTAGGTTACAGACCAACCCCCCCCCCCCAAAAAAACACACATACACTAATCTCAGAAAATCAGCCTAGACTCAGTCTAATTTATGGCAAAGTTCAATGCTACAAGTCAATGAAGCACTGTTTGGCAAGTTCAGAGGAAAAGAAAAGTATGACATAATTATTATAGCCAGTTAAGATATTCAAATAGAAATGCAGCAGGCAGAATTCTCAAAGATAAAAACAGGAACTTAAGACCAGAGGCAAATGTGCCCTTCTGAAAAAAATTACTTGACAATGAAATCAGCCTTTTAAGGGTTGATAAAAAATACAGAATATAGAAATAAGAAAGTTGTGATAAGAGATGATAGCACCAGGTCAATGTAAACATGGAACATATAAGAATAGGCAGGTACTGAAAAAAAAAAAAAGAATAGGCATCTGTTCTACAGAATACAACGTGAACATTAGAAATCTGGGCAATGTAAAAATAATAAATAACAAGTATCAGGATGTGAAGGAGAGAAAAAGAGGTCCTGTGGGGGCGCTCATGTTCCATCCTTCATAACCAAGGATCAGTTCCCACTATTTAAAAAGGATTTTTAAAAAATCATGACCATGTCAACTTTAAAACATTTATTTGCAAGTAATTTTTCAGACTTAGCATAGTTTAGAAGATCTCCTGAGGTGTGTGTGTATTGAACAGCTCATTCCTTTCCATTTCAGCCTTTCTTTTTCTCCTCACATTCAAGTAAAATTGAATGCTTTCATGTTAAAAACAGCATCGTTAGAATGATTTAGGTTTATAAAAGGACTTCTACATATCCACACATGCGGGAATATATTGCAACTAATGTTCACCTAATGTCGATGGTGGGTGTTTCTGGTTGTGAGGTTTGGATTTTTCCCTTTCCCTTTTGTACTTTTCCGCATCATTTGAGTTCTTCATAATGAATTATGAATCACTTTTTTAAAAAGAGTGATGAAGATGAAGGAATTAAAATCAGAATGAAAGAAGGAAATCTGTGAAGATTTGTTAGTCCTGACTGGTAAAAATGTGAAACAATATATTCCTGTGCACTTTTGTCTTTCTTAAGTTTCCAATAAAAAATAAAAGAGGGAAATAGAACCATAAGTTAAGACTGAGGTTCTCTCACGTACGCGTAAAGTCAAAGGATTATGTGTAAAATTTACTTGGTTGGAATTAACTGATTATATTTTAGAATCAGGGACTGAAGACCTCATTCAATCCCTGTGCTTTTACATATTGTTATTTAACCATCCCCACACGGTTGCCTGCTTCTCCAACCACTGTCACGGCTCCCTGGCTCCCACAAATAGCCCAGGAAAGTAGCGAAACTTTGATCCTAGGGAATCCTTCCTTTCAAGGTACTTGGAAGGAAACAAGACAACGAAACCCTCAATTCCTTTGCTGTTTTTGCTGAGGCAATTGAGCAATGCAAACTAGCAAGAATATGCTCTGTTAAACTAAGATCAGACACATAAAAAAAACCAACCAACGCACAAAAACACAAAGCTCATCACCATTTCTCCTTCCTCAGTCTGGCTTGGGTTGAGAGTCACAAGTGCTGTTTGAGAAGACCAAATTTTATCCTCCATTCTCCCTTCCTGGAGATTCTTAAGATACATCTCATTGCCCCCTCGTGTAAGGTGCTGCTATGAAAATGGTTAATATCCTTTGGAAAATTCTTGAAACAACTCAGTATGTTGGGCAATTACCCTGAAGCTAATGGTTCATTCTTAAGGGGAGAGTCAGAGTCAAGATATAGATCGAATGAACCACTTCTGGCCTCCTAACATTTCTTTCTTTCTTTCTGATTATTTATCATGTGTCCTCTGATATTCCTATAACACTTGCAGAGGCTGTAACTCTGTGCTACACTAATGCTCAAAGGGACCACAAAGGCAGAATAATGAGCCACCACAGGACCTACCAGCTTTTTAAAAACTGTCAGCAATAAAGTCATACTTCGTTTGGGTTGAAAATAGTTTTCAAGCAAAAATACTTTTGCTTACTAAAAACTGATCGTCAGGTGGTATGCTATTCTCTGATGCTAAATATTTGACAATTGTAGATACACAATTGACACAGTCATAATTAGAAGGGAAAAGTGGGGCTAAAATACTTAATTTTATTTGCTACTAAATGTACGTACCTTCTACCTACAGCTGCCCTCATTATCTCTTTAGTGGGAGCGAGTTCACTGCCTGGGACTAGAAATAATCCGCTAACACATGCAGAAAAACTAAATTATATTTCAAAGACACGTGTCCCTAGAATCAAGAGAGTCCCTGTGAAGAGTGGAACTCTTATTGAATGAGTGATGTGTGCAAATTATTCCCTCTTTCACTGAGGAGTGGACAAGAGGAATAAATATTTTTTCTTTCATTTGTTCAATAAATATGTATTGAGGACTAGTACATCTCTAGCTTTTCTTTCCTCTCTGCTTTTCCTAATAACAGGAGCTATACGTGCCTTTGGAGAATAATCTCTTTCCCTTTTCCACCTGCAGTCTACTTGGTTCCATTGGCGTATTTCCTTTCCTGCACATTACCTAAGATTGGTCCATTAGGGTTTTCTATCCCTTTGGCTGTAAAGATTGGCTCAAGGATGTCACAGGCCCAAAGACAGGTCCATGGACTCAGTTTGGGACTTTTACCAGAAATATTGGCAAAGAAAAATTATCTTTCATTGGGTTGGCTAGGCTGGGGAAAAAAATGTGAATTTGAGGCCACCAACAGCCATTTCTCTACCTCAGTTTCATTCAGTTGGCAGCTGGGATCCCTTGAACTCATGAAGTTAGGCCTTCTCTTAAGGGATCATGATTGGTGTTTTAGTTGTCAAGCTCAGCTGCTCATTGGAATCACCTGGGAAACTTAAATCTGACGACTGGACCATACTCCAGAACAATTTCATCAGAATCTCTGGAAGGGAGACTCAGGCATCAGTATGCAAGCCTCCCAGGATGATTTCAACGTGCAGTGAAATTTGAGACACGTTGGTCTAGATCAATCATGGTGATGGCAATCCCTTTCCTTTTCCTAGTGAGTGATCTGGGGTACGCGTGTGGCCCAGTTTTGGGTAATGTGGGTGGACCCAATTCTAGCCAAAGGGATGTTGGAGATAGCTCATTGCTTCTAGAAATCAGGTTTCTTCTCAGGTGAAAAGACTGAGCCTCTTGTGGCAGAGGCCTTCTACTGCCACGCTCTCGTTCTGCTATGAGCTGGATGAGGAACAGTGAAGCCCAGTTGTTGCCATGACAGAAGATGGTAGGATAGAAAGGGAGAAAGAACCAGGGTCTTCGGTGATTCAGCTACATTGTCATGAAAACTGCAACTGCCCGCCTTCACTTTCCCTGTTGTGTGAAGCAATCGACTGTCTTTACTACTTAAGCCACGGCTAGTTGGGTATTCTGTTACTTCTTGCTGAAAGATTCCGAACAAAACCAACAAATAGTTTTATAAGGGACAGAAATCTTAGAAACAGTCCCAAAGGGCTTAGGATATGATCTTTGTATCTATCAAGCATTTACAATACGTGAAGAAGAAACAAGAAGCAAATTTGGAAGCTCTGCGGACACGATGCTAAGAAACATGAAAGCCTTTACACGAGAGAGCGGAATCACCAAAGCAGGACTTTTTTGATGCTTGTGTGACCTCCAACTGCCCTGGCTTTCTTAGCCACCCCCCCCCAAATGATCTGCCCATCTCACTCCCTTAAACCTAGGTCGATGCAAATTTGAAGCAGATGGTAAGTACTTAAGCAACATTGGCCATATTCTCTCTCCCCCTCTGATTAAGCTAAATACTGGGCGCTTCCCTTTTTTACTTGAGCTCAGAGGTCAAGGCCACATTCTGCCTTTACTGTGCCAATTGTGTTCCTTTGACTCTCCATTTTCACTCTGTGCCAAATCGAATTTAAAAAAAAATGTTAACCTCTTTGTCTAGTATATTACATATTCCTACATTTATTTCTAGGTCTGCGTTTCCTTGTGTGTGTTTTCCTTCCTCTGCGTGCCTTAGTCCACATAACTGGGGTTTTCTCATGGGCCCTCTTTAAGTAACGCCTGATACCCTGTGTAGCCTTTCAGCACATTCCTAGTCCTGAAGTCCTGTCTTGATCTTACCAATCATCTTCCCTCGGATCAAGTACTGTCCTTATACCCCCGACCAGGGTCCGATTTCTCCTTCTTATGGTTAGCCCTCTCTTATATAAAGTTCCAAGAATCCCCTATCTTGAGTTCACAGTTACTAGGAATTCACCTCTTGTAAGATCTCATTTCTTACGGGATCTCTATTCACTTCATAGTTCATCAGTAAGTCTAAATCTCTTGTTGGAAACTGAAGGGCCTGATATTTTGCCCACTTGCAAGCTATCAAGTTAGCTTCCCTCAGTTTTATGGATGCTGGCTGGCAGAAGACATGAGAATTTTGAGCTAGAGACCAAGAAGTTTATTACTCACTAACTATAGCTAGAATATTAGCCTTTTCTTACACCAGTTCCTCAAGCTACGATTCCTATAGAGCAATGCAGTGAGGGCCAGTAACACTTGCATACCCAGTGGGTTGCTTTCCAGGAAAAGAAACTTGAACTTGGAGAACTCAAATCTTCTATAATAGCTGATAAGCATGCCCGCCCTTTGAGCAAGAGGAAGACGCTATCTCTGTTCTCCAAGATTATTCCCTATACAGAGGGATATAGTTTAGAAAAGATCACCCAAAACAAAACCCACCAGTGACTCTTCTTGCAAGAGATGCGGAAGTAGGAGATTCCCCTCAAGGAGTGTCTCCCAATATCCTGCCATAAAGCACATACTCAAGTGTTTATCTTCTGCTTTATTCAGTACTACCCACACCTCTCACTGAGACCATTGCAACAGAACTCTAAATGCTCTTCCTGTTTCCACGATCACCCCCTTATAATCCAATCTACCCGCAATATAGTTAGAATGCCATTCTTAAAATGTAATTCAGACTCTGTCTTACAATCTCTTCTCCAGCGGTTGCCATCACGGTGTTGATAATATCCCTCTGCCCAGAGCCGGAAGCCCTCTGGACATGCAAAGACTTATGTGCTCACCTCTACCTCCTTCTTCGGCTTCAGCATCTCCCACTTGCTCTCTCCCTTTCACTGAGCTCCAGACCCCGGCCTCCTTTCTGTCCTCGAACAGGAAAGCTTCTTCCCTTGTCGGGTTCTTTGCTCCTCTGTCCTACCCCTCTGCCTGGAGTACCCTTGCCTGGGATCTTTACAAATTCTGGTTCTTCCTGGGGCCCTCCTTGACCCCTCCCTTCACTACTTCTGACTCCCACTGTGCTTGCAGTTAAAGCTGTCTACTGAGCTTTTCTTTTCAGTTCTCGTTTGTTTAGCTCTGTTTGGCTCATTTTAAAAAACTGCTAAGACTTCTAAAGCACGGCTTTGCTCCCCACAGGCATTTTCAAGTTTGTCTTTTCTTTCTTCAGGTAGGACTTGTTTTAAACATAAATTTATACTTATATATACACGAAAATATGAGTCTCATATGAACATTTGAAATGTGTACGGGTCTGTTTTTGTTGCCTATTGTTTCGGGTTCCTACCCATGGTACCTTGTTTCCTGTGTACTTGATTCCCTTAGACTGCGAACTACACTTTTCCCTTGAAAAATTCTATCTGGGAAATCTGTGAGGCCTATACTTTGAGAGTCACATCATAGACGTGGAACTCCTAAAGGCTACCATAGTTCCAGAATATTCATAAAATCCCTTCGTTCCTCTCTATTCCTATGGCTTCTGCTCTAGTTGAAATCATTGCTTCTTACCTGAATCATTCAAGTGTCTTTTCTACTCTTTGCGCAGCGTCCTGTCATTCCCCATTAATTTCGTTTTCTACCTAGCGAACGAATACTTTGTGAAACTTTGACCTATCATGTGACTGTTTTACTTAAAAATATTCAGTGGCTTCTTGTTGCCTACAAAGGTCAAACTCTAGTCTTGTTCCAACTTCACTTGACTCGTATTCAACCACTTTCCTCTCCACACACCAAAGTATAACGTTCATCCCTAAACACCGTGTACGTCCATTCTCTCAAGCCTTTGTTGCAATCAACTCTCCCACCTGCTACGTGCTCTTCTCTGCTCGCTAAGTTTCTTCTCGCTCTTCTTGGACCTGGTCTCAAAACTTCAGTTCTCTGAGGCCAGGCTTTACTCCTCAGAGAGAGCTACCCCTCTCTCCCACGACTCCACCATCTGACATATTAATAGTTCGATTACTTGGTCATCTGTCAAAACAGAATACAAGGCTGAAGTAAGTCCAGGAATGAGTGCTGTATCTTTAGTTAAAAAAATTCTAGCCTTGGGGCGCCTGGCTGGCTCAGTCACTGGAGCTGTGACTCTTGATCTCGGGGTTGTGAGTTCAAGCCCCTCATTGTGTGTAAAGATTGCTTAAAAATAAAATCTTACCAAAAAAAAAAAAAAGTCTAGCTTTTAGCACAGTGCCTTTTACGTAGCCAGTGTTTAATCAATTAATGAAGGCAGCTGGGCCAGCCTTTATAAAACGTCAGTGTGCAGA
This sequence comes from Ursus arctos, assembly GCF_023065955.2. Lineage (NCBI taxonomy): Eukaryota > Metazoa > Chordata > Mammalia > Carnivora > Ursidae > Ursus > Ursus arctos. The sequence goes on along the minus strand of NW_026623111.1, from coordinate 74,705,368 downwards.
TTTGTGTTTTAAATTCCCCGCCTGTGGCAATGCAGTCAGAGCATTTCAGTTAAAAGGCACTTTAGAAGTCATTAGTATAATTGCTTTTATGAGTATAAAAAACTAAGGCCCAGAATGGTTAAGTGTAAAACCCCACGAAAACTCAATGGATGTTTGTTGTGAAAATGAATACTATTGATTCACTGTTTACTGGAGACCAGCCATCACGAAGTATGCTTTATTTCATTTTCCCCATGACCCTATAAATTAGGAATATTTTCTTCATTTTATGCACGGTGTTTATCAGTTATACCAGCTAAACTTTGTGATCTGAAATAATGCCACCGGTTCAGGTTATTGGACCTTTTCATGGCCCCTGGCACCTTCTCCTTCAGCCAGTTGCTGGCTGCCATGTAGAGGAAAAGGTTTTATTGCCTCCTTAACACCTTCTGGTTACTCTAGGCTCTTAATTTCTCTCCCCCAGGGCTGTTCCTGACTTAGAGGCTAGAGCTCAGAGCCTCTGTGCACTTTCTGCTTTTATCAAAATGGTGGCAAATCATTTCGTAAGGCTCCCCCCTCCACACGCTTAGTGAGGAGCCACTTCTTCCCGGAACAATTCCTACATTTGGCACTCTGGTTTCTTAAAGGGGCCCCATTTCTTTTACATGTATTTAAAACTTTTTCCCAACCCCATGTTAACCAGTCTGAACAATTAACTGATTTAAACAAGCATCATTGATTTAATCAAGATTCCTTCAGTTTTAATAGTTTTCTAATTCTGTGGTTTTTATCTCATTATACCAAATCGTGCTAGCTCTCTAAGTCTTTTAATTGTCACAAAATAGTTTTGTAATTTTTCCAGCCTCTATATGATTTTTTTATGAAATCTCGTAAGGCTAAAACAGTTGGAGGTGTTCAAGAAATTAGTGGATTAGACACTAATTGGGAGCAATTAACTATAGGAAGCCTCAGTAATTCAGCCTGGATTTCCATTACCAAATTGTTGTTTTTAATAAAAATATTTTCCTGAATATGGTATCATTATCACTCCCAGGCCAAGTATTGATTAAGAACTTATGGACTTCTTAATAAATGGAGAAGGAAGGAGACAAATAGAAAAGCACCATAGGCAAACATTGTTTTAAAGCAAGAACCATCAATGGATATCCAATTTAGTGAGCAAACGCACAAGAAGAGACCACCTCTGTGCCTTGTCTGAAAGTATCTCCTCACAAGATAGGTTTTTAGTAACCAGGAGAAAAACTGTAACTTAATAGTGGGGAAGCCTGGCCAACTCCACATTAACTAAATGAGCAAAGTCAACATCACTGGCAAGAAGAGCCACCGACGTTGTACAAACTGATGCAAGGCACCTAGAAGGCACGACACCCCTTGAGTGGTCTCCTAGCTGACACAGCATAACCCCAAGCTGATCCTAGAAAATTGGGAGGCATTCTACAAAGTAGTTGACCATTATTCTTCAAAAGTGTCATGGTCACAAAAGACCAGAAAGGACGGGAAAAACATGGCAGACTGGAGGAGACGGAGGAGACATGACAGTGTCTGCAGTGTGGGGGAGAACACACACACTCATGAGGAAACTGGTGAAACCCAAAGAAGGTCTGCAGTTTGGTTTACAGTATCGTACTCAGGTCGGTTTCTTGCTTCCGGAAATCGCACTCTGGTTGTAGCAGATGTTCGTGTGAGGGGAAGCAGAGCGAAGGGTAGATAGAAGCTTTCTGTACTGATTGAGCAACTTTCCTGTAAGTCTCAACTATTTCAAAACAAAAAGTTAAAAGAAATAATGAAATTCCAACAAGTAAGATGCCTGGGCTATTCCTTCTTTTCCACGTATTCCAGGAAGGAAGAAATAAGAGCTTGTGCTGAGGCCAGCGTCCTGCACTTTGGGCTCCTCTCTTGGTGCCCTGAAGGGAATCTCCTGTCCTTCCTGCAACTAGGTCTGAGCCTAGGGTTTTGTTTTTTTTTTTTAAGATTTTAAGATTTTATTTATTTATTTGACAGAGAGAGAGAGAGACAGTCAGCAAGAGAGGGAACACAAGCAGGGGGAGTGGGAGACGAAGAAGCAGGCTCCCAGTGGAGGAGCCCAACGTGGGGCTCGATCCCAGGACAGATCACGCCCTGAGCCGAAGGCAAAAGCTTAATGACCAAGCCAATCAGGCGCCCCTGAGCCTAGTTTTTCCTTAGATCTTTGTGAGCTGTTCAATATCTTTCCAACAAATGATTTTCTCAAGATTGTCAGAAGTGTATTTTTTTAAATCTAAAACTTCAAGCATTCTAAAGCCAGTAAACCCATAAACACCTGTCCGTACAAGGTGAAGCAAAGAGATAAAAATGGCTCCTGTTTTAGGACTTTGACTTTAGAAGATGTCTGCTGTCCCCACAGCCCTTATAAATCCTCACCTCTTTCTTCTACCCTCACACTCCCAGCCCTTCACTGTTGCCTCTTCCCCTACCCTAGTTTTTGTTGTTTGGAACCAGACAACCTGTAGAAAGATGGCACAGGAGCTCACCTCACATTTCTGACTTCTTGTCTATCTTTCCCCTTTATTTTGTCTTTTATTTTGGTCTTAACTCGAAAACTTAACTTTTATTTTGGTCTTGTGCTCATGAGACCTCCCTCCTCTTTCTCATTTTAACTCATTTTAACCCTCCCTCAAACTTCTAAGCACATCTTATTTTATCCACTGGCAGTTCACAAACTAAAATACCTTCACACCTCGATTTCTACTTTTGAAAGTACATTTGTACTTTTTATCTGGCCCTGTGATTTACCCTGTGTTCAAATAAAGACATCGAGTCCCAACAATGCTAACTAACTGGTCAAAGGAGCAAACGCAGATTGGAAGCTTGAGAGCACTGAACCCCCATAGCTTTGAGACTCCGAGGGGTCCAGTAGCATGGGGGGGAGATTCCCACAGGGTTGGGACACTGGAGGGGCCATAGTCCCCGGTATGACGCAGACATGGGGAGTGCTGTGTGGGAGCGCAAAAAGATGGCCCCCCCCCCAGGTCTCCCTGAAGTGTGCCTGGCTGCGAGGACCCTCAGGCTACAGAGGCCTGGGAGCCTCAGGACTCTGGGGAACAGGGACCTGGGCTTTCTTTGGCCTTCCTCAAAAAAGCACAGCTTCAGAACCCTCCCCATCATTTCTCTTTCCAACACAGAAAATGTTCACAACTGTCATAATTCCTATTTTTCAAAATGTAAAAATAAAGGAAAAAAGTTTCGTTATTCCAGTGCATTTGCTTTCAAAATATACAGTGATTAGAGTGAGCTATGTCATTTGGCAATGAATACCGGACCACCCTTTGGTTTTGTCTGTTCCATTCTTGAAGGCCATGGGAATTCTTGGCGCTTGGCTTTCTGTTTTCACAGCTTTGCCCCAGCACCTGTTCCAAAAGCAATTGAAAAGACTTGACTGGGTCCTGATTCTTAATTTTCAGCTCACAAGCAAGAATGTTTGGGATTTTAGATATAATACCATATTTTACAGTGTAAGAATTGAAGCTTTTATGTGGAATTATACTATTAAAAAAACACTTCACAATTTAGTGAAAACGTATATTTAAAAGGGGTTTTGTCCTTCCTACAAGAATACAAATATAAGCATATATGATAACCACATAAGGAGTAAAAAACACATATTTGCATGACCTTGTATTATTTTGAGCTGTTCATTAGATTATAAGTTTTCCTCTTATGGAATCCAATAGAGCATGAATGCCTTATAAATATTTCATCCAACAATGCAAGAATAAATTAAGAAATACATATTCCGATATGTTCAGATATTTGCCCACCTACATAAATTAAAGATCCTTCCTATCATACAAGTGTAGAAATGAAGGCATCAAGAATAAAAATATTAAGTACTAATCAATTCTGTATATACACAAAATAGGGTCCAAAACTGTTACCCAAGCATTGATCAGATTCATCCAAAGAAGACTTGTATCAAATGGTCATGGAAAAGTAAACTTTTATAGTATTTTTAGTGGACTCGAAGATCAGCAGGAAAAAAAAGAAAATAATCTTGAGGGGGTTTCTTCTGTTCTTCTTTAGACTAAAAGAATTCTAGCCTAAACCAATACAAAACGACTTTAACATATAAACTGATTTCTCATTTAGAATTCACTCAACTTATAAAAGATGCCACAATTGTAAGTGGTGCTGATTCAATGGGACATTGACTTTCCGTGGGAACTCCCTTCCTGGGTAGCTGTTTCTGTTGGGTCAGGTCAAGGGCAATACAGTGGTCAGGAGGCCTGGGCAAGTCTAGGCTGGGCCAAGGCGTGTGGGCCAGGGAGCATCACTCAAAACAAAGCAAGGAACAAGAAAAGGCCTGACCCATCCCACGCAAAGGAGAGGGCACCCAAACCTTAGAAGTTTTGCTACAAACTGAGAACGGGAGAGAGGAGGGGAGAGGCTTAGGAGTAAAATCCTGAATAGATCTCCCAGGCAACCCGTACTGGGGTTGAGGGAGCTGTTCCCAGAGAGGGCAGCCCCAGGGCCTCCTGCTGCGAATGGGTGTGGGGGCACAGGTGGAGGCTGGGGCTAGGGTGCCAAAAAGGAAGTACCCAATGACATGAGTGAGTGCTGGTCGCAACGACACTTCAGAGAGCGAGAACAAAAGATCAAGTGGACATTCACACTCTGCCTCTCTGTAACTAACAGAATGTCATTCTGTCTCTTGACAGTAGGTTCTGAATCATGCATGAAACGGCGAGTCTGAAGTCAACTGTGATAGGCAGTTAAACTCCTCCAGAGCATGTCCCAAAGGACAAAAGAAGAAGCGGGAATGAACTTTCTCATGTATGGAATTTAAGAAAATACTTGTGTTTGCTCACTTTATACAAATTCTAAATACTACATCAAAAACTAAGGATGTACTGTATGGTGACTAACATAACATAGTACAAAATTATTATTAAAAAAAAAACCAAAAAACCCCCAAATTCTAAATACCAGATTAAAAGCCCTTTTACAGTATCACCACTCAGGATTACTCTCATTTAAAGTCTGAACTTTTGAAACAGTGCCTCTTGAAACATGTTTACTAAATTGTTCATATAAATATCAATAGAAATGACAGTGGTACACAGACCTGTAGAAAGTTTTCCTAAGTGTATCTGTGAAAGTTAGTTACTTCTTAAGCTTCTAATTTCTGTGCTTGTAAATTAAAGAGCCACGAAAAGCAAACTAGTTATCTCAAACAATTGAAAAATCTCTCTCCAGTTTCATAAGGCTTCAAGAAAACTATATGTTCTAGAATTGTGAATTAACTAAATAAAAATAATGTATTCCACTCTTCTCCAGATGGTGTGTTCGGATTTTCATATTGTAAGATTTTGTTTAAACGGGGGCGCCTGGGTGGCACAGCGGTTAAGCGTCTGCCTTCGGCTCAGGGCGTGATCCCGGCGTTATGGGATCGAGCCCCACATCAGGCTCTTCTGCTACGAGCCTGCTTCTTCCTCTCCCACTCCCCCTGCTTGTGTTCCCTCTCTCGCTGGCTGTCTCTATCTCTGTCGAATAAATAAATAAAATCTTAAAAAAAAAAAAAAGATTTTGTTTACACGGAGTGCTGTTAGCCTTAAGAACTTTGGAAACCTCCGCCCTCGTCCACGCTGAGGCTCGGGATCGCAGACCATATAAACGAACGGCAGGGCTATGACTCGAACCCGAATCTCCTGACTTCCACGCTGGTGCCGTTTCCAGTAGAACATATGTAGGCAAGTAAAACAAAGATGATCAAACTGATGAACTTTAAAAAAATTACAAGAAAATGTAGTTCCAGATTTTGCCAATGTATTTGTAATATGTATTTGACAAATAAAAGGAACCTAGGATCTTATTAGTTTAATAAAGAGAAAGTTTCATTTGTAATAGTGATCTGAATATAAACTTCATGGATCCGGGCCATGTTGCACTGTTAAGTTCATATTTTGGCCTCGAGACATAAAAGTATAGTGGGAGTATCTGCTACGACTGTGGAGGAAGATTGTGCCAATGTCATAAAATTCAATACCATAAGTTTTCAATTTTATACCAAAAATATAAGAAAGTAAACAAATAAGAAATGGAGAAATTATGCGGCAAACCTATTAAATGTTTAAGGGGCAATAAAACTGCCACCAACCCATTAAATATCCTCTTGTAAGCATTAGATCAGGAGTCAGTAGTACCAAATTTCCTAAAATTAAAACAAGAAAATTCTAAAGGACAGACTTACTGAAAAACTGTAAACACGGCTAAGTTATGCATGAGAAAATAAATGTATTTAGTATTCTAAACATTTATACCTGTGTTTACTTTTGGGCACCATCAGCAAAATAATTGTTGCAAGAAGATGAGGGTTGAAGAGAGGATGTTATAAGTCAGGATAAAATTAAGAATTAGGAAAAATCTTCAAATCCCTTCACAGATACCTGAGAAAATATAAGCCTAAACATACGACGTGCAATTTATTTGCTCTAAAGAAAGGCAGAAGTGGGACATACTGTGCTCGTAACGAGGCAAAGAAAACGAAATCACCTTCAAATGCAGCATGTTGTATAGAATATGCATGTACTTTGTGAATCAACACAAGGGTAATTTGTGATACACATACGTAATGTTAAAGAGAACACATCATTTGTTCAAATCTTTACTGGCAATATGAAAGATTTCTCTAATGTTGGTGAGTTGTTTCAATCAGACTTGAATAAGGAGGGCTTTATTGTTAGGACAGATGGAGAATCTTGGTTTTCTAACAAGTGTCCTCAGAAGGGCACGTGCTGCGTAGAAATATAGCCATGACCTGCCGGCAGGAGGGGGAAGTCTTGCTTTGATTAACTTTCTTTTGCATCCACCCAACTTATGAAAGTTCTGAGTCAGGCTGTCTGAATTTGAATCCTAAGCTCACCACATGCCAGCGACGTAAAATATTTTTATTAAAAGACTGTGTGGCTGACTCTGGAAAACAGTGTGGAGGTCCCTTAGAAAGTTAAAAATTGAGCTACTCTATGATTCAGCCATTGCACTACTGGGTATTTACCCCAAAGATACAGACGTAGTGAAGAGAAGGGCCATATGCACCCCAATGTTCGTAGCAGCATTGTCCACAATAGCTAAATCGTGGAAGGAGCCGAGATGCCCTTCAACAGATAACTGGATTAAGAAGTTGTGGTCCATATATACAATGGAATATTACTCAGTTATCAAAAAGAATGATTTCTCAACATTTGCTGCAACATGGATGGCACTGGAGGAGATAATGCTAAGTGAAATAAGTCAAGCAGAGAAAGACAATTATCATACAGTTTCTCTCATCTATGGAACATAAGAACTAGGAAGATTGGGGGCGCCTGGGTGGCACAGCGGTTAAGCGTCTGCCTTTGGCTCAGGGTGTGATCCCGGCGTTGTGGGATCGAGCCTCACATCAGGCTCCTCCGCTATGAGCTTCTTCCTTTCCCACTCCCCCTGCTTGTGTTCCCTCTCTCGCTGGCTGTCTCTATCCTGTTGAATAAATAAATAAAATCTTTAAAAAAAAAAAAAAGGAACTAGGAAGATCGGTAGGAGAAGAAAGGAATAAAGAAAGGGGGGTAATCAGAAGGGGGAATGAAGCATGAGAGACTATGGACTCTGAGAAATAAACTGCGGGCTTCAGAGGGGAGGGGGTGGGGGAATGGGATAGACCGGTGATGGGTAGTAAGGAGGGCACGTATTGCATGGTGCACTGGGTGTTATACACAACTAATGAATCATCGAACTTTACATCAAAAACCAGGGATTTACTGTATGGTGACTAACATAATATGATAAAAAAATATTATTATAAAAAAAAAGACTGTGTGGCTGTAATTAGAAAACATAGCACTTATATTCATTGCTTTTGTCTCCTATTTCTCCCACTACTTCTGAATAAAATTCACCACTTACTGAAACAGCATAGAAAATAAAAATCACTTCATCTATATAGTTTTGTGAATATGGCCAATGCCTCTTCCTTTAAGAGTTTCAAATCTGCCAATGTTTCTTTAATGGACTTGCCAGACAAAAGGAACAAACCAGAGACCTGGGTCCACACAAGATAGAGAATCGTTCATAGGAAATCCTTCCCACAACAAGCAGGGGTGTGAATGGGCCACATCTTCAGGAAAAAGTTGAACTACAGGTAAACCAACCCTTGCCTGGATTTGCAGTTCAAGTTCATACCACCTGGGTTGTATAGGGAATTAAGGTGGCTCTATATTTGCAGTGTACCCAGGATGGTGTAATGTCTATGCATGAAGGCAAAAAAGAAAAAAAAAAAAGAAAAGAAAGAAGAAGAAAGAAAGAAAGAAAGAAAGAAGCATTATTAGAAGTAAAGACAATAATTTAATAAAGACAAAATATTTAGTTCACTCAAAAAATGTAACAGTTTTAATTTATAGATACTTCATTGCTTCAAAATACATAAAGCAAAATGACAAAATTAAAAGGAAAAATAAATGACAGTTTTATGAGTAATTTGACAGAATAAATGAACAAAAATGAAGATTAAAAGAGATTATACAACCTGATTAACAGATTTAACCTAGTGCAGATCATATATATATGATCATACATATATCATAAGAACTTGTAGGATATATATCTTTTTCAAGACTACATGGCACATTTACAAATGTTAAGTATATCTTGGCCATAAGACAAGCCTCAACAAATTTCAATGAATTGAAATCATACAGAGTAAGTTCTCAAACCATAAATTCTAGCAATTAAGCTAGAAGTAAATAGCACAAAGATAATTAGAATTCTACAAAGTTTGAAAATAAATCATTTAGAAGTAAATTTCTTAAAGGGTCAAAGAATAAATCAAATTAGAAGTATCTCGAAAGCCCACAGCTAAGATCATACTCAATGCTGAAAAGCTGAAAGCTTTTCCTCTAAGATCAGGGTCAAGACAAGGATGCCTACCTTTGTCGCTTTTATTCAACAAAGTATTTGAAGTCCTAACCAGGGCAATTAGACATAAAAATAAAAGCATCCAAATCAGAAAGGGAAAAGTAAAACTGCCTCTATTTGCAGATGACATGATACTATATACAGAAAACCCTAAAGACTCCATCCAAAATCTGTTAGAATAAATGAATTCAGTAAAGTTGCAAGATTTAAAAATCAATACAACAAAAATCAGTTGCATTTCTATATACTAACAATAAACTAGCAGAAGGAAAAATTAATTGCATTCACAATTGCATTAAGAACAACTAGGAATAAATTTACCCAAAGAGGTAAAAGATCATACAGTGAAAACCATAAGACATTGATAAAAAAAAAAACCCTGAAGATGACACAAATGGAAAGATACTCCATACTCATGGATTGGAAGAGTATTGTTAAAAGGTCCATACTGTCCAAAGCAATCTACAGATTCAATGCAATCCCTACCAAAATCCCACAGGCATTCTTCACAGAAACAGAAGAACCCTAAAATTGTAGAGGACCACAAAAGACCCCAAAGAGCCAAAGCAATCTTGAAATGAACAACAAAGCTGGAAGCATTATGCTTCCTGACTTCAAATTATATCACAAAACTAAAGTAATTCAAACAATATGGTATTGGCAGAAAACAGACACATAGATCAGTGGAACAGAATAGAGAGCCCAGAAGTAAACCCAGGCATATATGGTCAATCAATTTATAATAAAGGAACCAAGAATATACAATGGAAAAAAGACAATCTCTTCAATAATTGGTGCTGGGAAAACTGAACAGCTACATGCAAAAGAATGAAACTGGACCTGGACCACTATGTTATACAATACACAAAGGTCAACTCAAAATTGATTAAAAACCTGAATATAAGACTTGAAACCACAAAACTCTTAGAAGAAAGTATAGGAGTAAACTCCTTGACATCAGTCTTGGCAATGATTTTTTAGATGACACCAAAAGCAAAGGCAACAAAAACAAAACAAGCAAGTGGGACCACATCAAACTAAAAAAACTCCTGCACAGGGAAAGAAACCATCAGCATAATGAAAAGGTAAGCTACCAAGTGGAAGAAAGTATTTGCGAAGCACATCTGATAAGGAGTTAATATCCAAAATATATAAAGAACTCAAAATTCAATAGCAAAAAAAAAATTCAATGTAATAATGGGCATGGGAACAGAATAGACACTTTTCCAAAGAAGAAATACAGATGGTAATGGGTGCATGAAAAGGTGCTCAACATCACTAATTATCAAGGAACTGCAACTCAAAAACCACAATAAGGTATCACCACACACCTGTTAGTAAGTCTATCATCAAAAAGACAAAATAGTGACAAGGATGTCGAAAAAAGGGAATCCTTGTGGAGTATTTGTGGAAATGTAAAATAGTGCAGCCTCTATGGAAAGCTTTATGGAGATTCTTTAAAAAAATTAAAAATAAAACTAACATATGAGCTAGCAATCCCACTTCTGGGTATGTATCTAAAGGAAACAAAAACACTAATTTGAAAAGATATCTGCATCCCAATGTTTATTGCAGCATTATTTACAATAGGCAAAAAATGGAAACAACCTAAGTGTCCACTGATGGATGAATGGAAAATAAAGAGGAGATATATATATATATATATAAAGATTTCCCTTGTAGCTAATATTTTTATATATATATAAAAATATTTTTTATATTTTATTATTTATTTATTATTAATATTATTTATATTTTATATATATTATTTATATATATATATAAATATTAGCTACAAAGGAAATCTTGCCATTTGGGACAACATGAACAGACCTTGAGGGCATTATGCTAAGTGAAATAAGTCAGACAGAGAAAGATAAATACCATATGACCATAACCTCACTTGTATGTTGAATCTAAAAAACAAAACAAAAAATCAAATTTACAAGAAAAAAAAGAAGATATCTTAAGTGGGAAAATCATTAAAACACTTTCAAATTTTGAAGATAGATATAGAGAGATAGAACAAGGAAATATGGGGCTTCAAATATGTAAATGTATATATTAGAAAAAAGAGCTAAAAATTAATGAGATAAATATGCATCCCTAGAAGTTAGAAAACAAATAGTTAAATAAATCCAAAAGGAGCCACAGAGACAAAAACAAAAGCAAAAATCAATTAAATAGAAAACTATATAATAGGTTCAACAAAGACAAAAATTTGTTCTTTAAAAAAGGGATAGTAACATCCCTCTGATGAGATTTTGATCAATATGAGAGAAGACACAATTTACAGATTATGAGAAATTAAAATGGAGAATTATCACATAGGCTGCAAACAAAAATAAAGGATACTAAAAACGTTATGCCAATAACCTAAAAATTATGTATGAAATGAATGTATTTATGGAAAAATGTAACCCACCAAAATTTATTCAGGAGAAAATAAGCTACCTGAAATATTCTGTAATGCTAAGAAATCAAATCATCAAAAATTCTTTCAAAAAAATATGGGGAAAAAAAAAAAGTAAAACCCCTAGGTCCAGATGGCTTAACCAGAAACACCTACCAAGCATTTAATAACGAAATCACCCTATCTTACACAAACCATTGCAACAGAAAAAGAAAAGCACTCTAATCATATTCTTTTTCACTAGCAAAAACCAGTAAGAAAATGTAATTTTGAAGAGTCCTGGAAATGTATATATAGCACAAGCTATATAGGGACTTTATGTGGGAATCTATAAAACCTTACTGAAAGACCCTCAAAGAGGCCTAAATAAATGGAGAGGTGTACTATGCTCATGGACTGGGTTGTCTTGACTTGGGTATTGATGAAGCACAGTAATATGAGCATGAGATGGTAAGTGATGGGAAATACACTGCAGTGTAAAGGGTTGACCTCCATAGAACACCCTCGGACCCACTAAGTCCAGGGGAGGAGCTTAATCCTTGGAGCTTAAGCAGAATGTTTACCTAGGGCCCCAGGAGTATCTGGGGACTGAAAACTAGAAGTCTTGAGAGGCTCTAATATCCTGAGGTGATTTTTCTCTGGGAGCCAGTGCAGGAGGGAGGGATCGGGGCCACAGAATGACTCCCAGGAACATATACAGCAAGGTTTCTTGCTGCCTGAAGAGAGTTCTTGGAGTCCAGCGCTGGTGGGCTGTTCCCCAAACTTAAGCTTTTTCACGCTGCTAAATAGGCTTAGTCCTGGCCATTTGAGAGAAAGAAAAGTCATCTTACATCATAGTAAGAACTGAAATCTGCTTGAAATTCTTGAAATGATGTTCTCCACACTTCAAAAAAATGGACATTACTTTTTAAAAAGTATTTCTCTTTCTCTAAGAAAAAAATTCTCTGTGGATAAGTGTATTAGTCGTCAGGGTTCTCCAGAAAAATGGAACCAATAGGACATACTGGAGAGAGAAAGAGAGATTTATTTTAAGGAACCAGCTCACACAATGTGGGGGGCTGTCAAGTCTCAAATCTGCAAGGCAGGCCAGTAGGCTGGAAATTCTGGCTAGACCTGATGCAGTCTTGAGTCAGAGGGCAGATTCGAGGTAGAATTCCTTCCAAGCAGGGACCCGGGCTTTTCTTTTAAGGCCTTCAACTGATTGGATGAGGCCTGTCCGCAACACAGAGGTACTTTACTCAAAGTCTACTGATTCAGCTCTTAATCACATCTAAAAAATACTTTCACAGCAATATCTGGACTATTATTAGGCCAAAGAAAACACCATAGCCTAGCCAAATTGACACACAAAATTAAGTATCACGGTAAGTGAGCTTTTCATTCACTTGTGACACGGGGGCCATCAGGGCCTACTGGAACCTTCACTCAGTACTTTTGTCTACACTAGGTGGCCTCTGTCATCCTAGAATACCACTCCTGTTGCAGCGGATTCATTTCTGTTTTATTGTGGAGATGTCTTACTTAAAAAAAAAAAATGATTACGCATAAGAAAGGAGGACAGGAAACTAAGGAATGTCCCTAACAACATGGTCTATGATCATCTTACAGACGTCATGAAAGAATTATTGTCTGGGTACAGCACAGCCATAAAAGTGTATACATTAGCAAATTGAGTCTTTCCAAGTAAGATAAATCAGTAGAGCTAATAATAAAGATCCTGCTACTGAGTGGGTCGTAGGAAGAAATAGGGCAATGAAAAGAGCCCCACTTCTGAATTGCCTTAGTAAATGGAGATGGACCAGTGGGGAACAGGAACTTTAATGATAAAGGAGGTGTTGGTGACTTTGCAGTATATGAGAACTGTGCACATTTATTTATTTAGATGGTCGTTAATTCCTAATTCAAACCAGCAGTTTGCTCCTTTGAATCAATCAGCAAATGTACAGGATTTAAGACCAAGAATGGGAGACGCAGGGGTGCTAACCACATATTTAATCACTCGTGGGCACCAACTGATCAGAGTGGATGCTGATGGTAGGTCAGGATCAAAGATCCGGAATACACTGGCTGTGCCAGTCCTCAACCCGTAGGTCCTGGATAGTGGAAAGTTTCGGGGGCCCAAGGAGCAGGGGCAGGCTTCTGGGTAGCAGAGGGCACTGAGTCACAGGGGGGGAGAGGCAGGCCTTAGGGCAGTGATTATTTTCCAACCAGTAGGAACTAAGCTCGATAGGAACATGTGCCACCTCTTGGGGTATATGAGTCGAGCCTCAGCTGAGGGGAGAACACGTGGAGGACGGGAGGCACATGGAACTTCATTCTTCTTCATCTCATTAAATAGGCCTCTTTTCCTTTTCGAAATGCCCAATGTTAAAAGAGGTCGATTTGACTGCCCACCTGAGGAAGTCAGGGAAGAGTAGGAGAAAACTTTATTCTTTGGCCTTTCTTGTGGTCAACTCAAATCATCTGAAACAAAAATTTTCTGAGAGAGCTCATCTGTTAATTAGCAATTTAAAATTAGGAAGCATGACTTTAACAACTTTGTTTTTCTTCATTTTTTTAAAATCAGAAATTCAATGTGTCTCAATTTTGCAAATTTTGCAAAGAGAGTGAGTCAAATCAAGCGAACAAATGTATTGAGAAGGCAACGGTTAGCTGCTGTTCTTACTGCCTTCACTTTAAGATGTCAGAGAATGCAATGATGGGAGTTTATATTTTCTAGACTAAACTGTTTAAGAAGTAAAACTTCTAGATGCTTAACTGCAAGCAAATTACATAGTTTCTGGGTTTGTTTTTCCATCAGTAAAGTGGGGTTGTTAAAAATAGTACCCATCTCATAGGTTTGTAAGAAATAGAAGGGAGGATCCAGATGAAATTCTTAGCACAATGCTAAGCATATAGAAAGTGGTTAAAAACAGTTGTTACAGTGCTTAATGGTAAAATTGTGATTTTTGAGGTCCCTGAATCAGCTCTGTTCAATCATGTATTCCGAAATCAACAGGAAGGAAAAGATGAGGGAGCCCTGTGTCAATAGAAACAATTTAAGCTTACGTAGACAAAGCAAGTAGGAGGCAGTAGCAACTACTAGAGTTAATCTGTGATTTTCTCTATGTAATGAATTTGAATTAAATCTCTTTTATAAAATTCTTCTCATAACCACAATTTGAAAATATTCTTGTTTCATGTGCAGTGGATCAACAGGATTTATTTCTCACTTTATTCATAGATAAGTCAATTTGTGGAGAACTTTATCACTCATACCCTCTTCTTAAAATATTTAGCCCCCCAAATTGTATTTTTATAGCCCCCTATGCATGTTTCTTTTCTGTTACATACCTACGCTGTATAAAATATAATAATTTTTTTCTAATTGATTTGTTGACTTAAGCTTTGCAAGCATCTTCACCCAGACTATGGCTTATCTTTTTACTTTTTAAAATGGTCTTTGATTTCTTTCCCTAGGTTTTATATTTTAATGAAAAAGATTTATCAATATTTTCCTTTGTGTGTTATTTTAAAACTCTTGTGTTACCTCAGAGAAATTAAAAAAAAAAACTCTATATTTTATTCTAGTACTTTCGGAGGCTTACTTGTCATTTCCAACTTAAAACACTTGAAATAAATTTTTATGTATGACGTATAAATCCAATTTTCCCATTATATAGGCAACAAGTAACAGCAGTGCCGTGTATTGAAAAGATGACTTTCTTCAGCTGATCAGCAAAGCCACTTTAATGGTAGATGAACTTTTCCTGTGTTTTTGGATTTGAATCTAGACCTTCTATTGGTTTCCATTGATCTCTTTGTCTAGCCTTGTGTCAATACTCCAATCACTGTTTTAGAACATAGTGGTTATACAAAAAGATTTACTGCAAGGAGAATTAACATGATGAAATCCTGTAGGGCATTAACAACTATTTTAATTGTAAAAATCTAACTCATATCATATTTCAGGAACCATCTATTCTGTCAACCCCGTAAGCTACATTTCTGCGCGATCGTACTGTTTAACATTTACTTCTCATGGGTGAAAACGCTGGTCATTTTACAATGTCTATTGAACGAATACCTGTACGTGCAGTGGATGAATGGGTGATCAGCAATCATTGGATGTAGAATTTCTGGCATGTTTGTGAGAAACAACTTCATTACTCAGTCGTACTTTACATTTGTAGTTCTGATGCCAAAGTTGTGTAAGCTTGTCCAAAGCTCAGAGCTTCTGGGAATGAATGGCCTCAAAGGCATTGATCCTTTTGTCCTGGCAACTCACTTCTGCCCTGGGCTTCAAGGAACTCTTCATGCATTCATGTGTGTGTGTGTGTGTGTGTGTGTGTGTGGTGCGTATGAGAGATAAGGACAGACAGAGAGTATGAACACGTGTGCTGAGGGGTGAAGGTAAGGGTAAGTTGCATTTATCGTTCTCAGATTTTTTTTCTATTCAAGGTTTTCAGAATAGGCACATAGACCTAAGTGTTTGTGCTGAGACCCTCAGTGCCAGCTCTCAGCAGGCAGAGCTCTGGCCACGGGAGGCAGGCAGACTGGTCTTCAATAAGGAGGAGAAAGGAAATGAAAGGATATCATAGAACCTCGCCCTAAGGCAAGTTCAGGCGGCTGTGAAGGATCTTTTTAAAATTTTGAATTTATGGGAAATTGATTATTCAAAAGTCAGTTGGGAAAGAAGCAACCGGAAATGAGTCTTATTCTATGGGAATTTAGTTTGAGAGGAGAATAGGGTGCGTGCAGTCTAATTTACAATGCGAGCCCTAAATATAGCATGATGATTACAGTAAGAGTCCCGAAGCAATTTCTGCCAAGGCTCAAAGAGAGAGGAAAGCAGATTTGGCTAAAAACCACAAGCACCCAAAGCTGATGAGATCCTTGAACTCCTTGAAGTTGGAGCAATGTACTTTTTAAGTATTTCCAAGGGCATATACCCAGTCCCTAAGTTAAATAAAATTCTGTTGCAATTAAAAGATGCTTTTGAAAATTTGGATGCTCTATTTAGAAATTTACTTTCATTAAGCGTTTTGTAACTTCCTTTTGTGAAAAAGATACAATTTCAGGTTAACAAAAATCTTTAATAGTGACATACCGTGATAAACCTCTGAAAATCTCCCCAACTCAAACAAAATTGTGTGCTCTGAGGGACGGCTGCTGGAGGGAAAAGGAGTTAACGGCGAGGCTATCCAGCATTTTCGTGTTTCCCGGGGGCAGGCAGTGATGCGGGCTGTTGTCTACAAACTTCGTGACTATGCAGGAAGGTTACATCTACTCCATTTGGCAGATGAGGGAACTGAGGCTGAGACACATTAAGTAACTTTCCTGAGGTTGTATTTCTAGTAAGTGGCGGATATGAACTGGAATTAGGTCTGATTTGAATCCAAAACCTAGGCCATTTTTTCTAAACCTAGTGGGTAGAAACACCCTCTGGCAGCTGAGATAGGCAGGTGACGGCCCCTAACGATGTCTGCCTCCTAATAATCAGGTGGCACTACAGGGCAAGGGAGGCTTTGAAGGTGTGATTAGATTAGGGAGCTCGAGATGGAGAGATTATCCTAGAGTAAGAAGGTGGACCCAGTGTAATCACAAGGACCCCTACAGACGAAAGAGGGGAGGCAGCGGAGTGCGAGTCAGAAAGTGTGTGGATGGAGGCGGGGGTCACAGCGATTTGATTGGTGGCCAGGGCCAAGAGCCACAGACTGCAGGCAGCCTCTGGAAGCTGCAAAGGCAAGAAGGCAATTCTTCCCTAGAGCCTCCAGAAGTGAACAGGACCCTGCTAAGCCCTTGTTTTGAGCCGAGGTCCATTTTGGACTTCTTCAACTGTGGTACCAGTTTTAATTCGGGCGTGTTCACGCGCCTGTGTGTTTTCCACACCACCAAGCCGTTCAATAGCAGCTGAGTTTCCTACAACTGAACTTACAACTGAACTCAATTCTGACACTGTCTACCTGGAGGTAGAGGCCGCTTCCACAGGCTGAGGGTTCCACAGTCCTACGAGGCCGCCCCCCGACCTACTTCAGATGCCAACTGCCAGTCGAGGGTGTCAACTGTGCTTCTGACCTCTTGGCTACAGATTAGAGATTCCGATAATCTCCCTCCTTGGGTTTAATTACTTTGCTGGAGAGGCGCACAGAACTCAGAGAAATAGTTTCCTTACTAGCTTACAGGTTTGTTATAAAAGGATATATCTCAGATAACCCAGGAACAGCCAGATGGAAGGTATGGGTAGAGCAAGGTATGGGAAAAGAAGGAGGAGCTTCCATATGCTTTCTGGGCACAACACTCTCCCCAGTTCTCCACATATGCACCAACCTGGCAGCCCTCTGACCCCCATCCTGGGGGGGGGGGTTAATGAAGCCTTCATTAGAGTGGCATGGTCGATTGAATCATTGGCCATTGGAATTGGACTCATTCTCCAGTCCCTCTCCCCTCCTCAGAGACTGGGGCAGTGACAGAACTGAAACTTCCAACCCTCCAACCACTTATTTGGTTCCCCCTGGCAGCCTTCCCTCGTCTTTAGAGGCTTTCCAAAAAGTCACCTCATTAGCATGACAAAAGACACTTCTATTGCTCTTCTCAGGAAATTCCAAGAGCTCCGAGCCTAGAAATGGTATGAAGAATAACTCTGTGTTTTTTATTATAAGTCCCAGTCTAACAACTTCTGACATCCAGAACCGTGAGATAAGGAAATGGCACTGTTTTGAACCACAAAGCTCGTGATCATTTGGTAGGGCTGAAATAGGAAACTAACACAACGGCCAGAGAGAAGGGCTATCGCTCTTAATTCAGAACCTGATTCCATGTCTGGAAATACACGTACTTAGCAAGTGTGTGTTGAATCGACAGGGTCCAATGTGTCATCTGGTATGAAACCTAAAATGGGAGATGCAAACAGATGTTAAGATATTATGAGGCGTGAAGGCCCCAGCTGTAGGGTCCTCCCAAACTTAAGATGTTGGGCATCCTTCTGCCAAAGTCCTAGTTCTCAGTGGTTGATGAGTGTCTCTAATAATACCTGCTTTATTCATAGCGGGGCCGGGAACGGATATCGACTCTGTAGAAGGAGCTACGGTGATGATGTAATGTCAGGCTCTGGGAACGCTGCATTAGATACTTTTGTCCATGTACATCCCCAAAGCCTGGTCGGAGCTCTCATTCAGGGCAGGGAGCTCACAATTCATGCCTCTGTTGCAAGCTCCCAACGACTATGTGCCCGGGAGCTGCTAGATATCAGGGAGTGAGTGGCCACTAGTCATGGGATATTCATTCATTTAACAAACATTTATTGAATATTTACTGCGTGAGTGAACAAGGCAATGTCGCTGTCTACACAGAGCTTATATTCAGATCGGGGAGCCAGCAAATAAAATATCATAGAAAACAGAAAGTCACAAATGGAATTGTGCAAAACGCTGCAAAGAACAGTGGCGGACTGAGTCTAGTCTGGACACCTGAGTAAGTCCTTTAAACTTTGGTGGAAGGTTAGAACATGGTTTTGAAAATGGTTTGAAGTGATTAAAAGCCAGGTAAGTTCTCATATGATGTGACTTCAAAGCAAAGGCAAAGTTCTAAAATCACAAAAACATGACTGCATGAACATACAGGATTGTTATCTTAGAAGACAAGGTTTCTGAAAGACACACCTGAGAGAGCGCCATGTTTTTGCTTAAAGCCATTCAGTGGTTTCCCCTCACCCCAGGATCATGTCCAAACTCCTTGACGTAGTCCACAAGGTCCTTGGTGATCTGGATCTGTGCCCTGCTTCCCTCTCTGGTCCACCTGTACCGCCGCCTCGTGGGCACACCCCTCTCTCGGGTAGCTCCTTCCTTCTGGTTACCCGCTTAGCCATGGCTGCCCTTGAAGTCTTCTCAGATACTGAGTCTGGGTCCCGTGCCCCTCCCTGTGTGCTTGGGTTCCTTTTACGTTCCCTCTACTAGCACTTTCCATGGGCATCAACTGCTTATTTAAATGCTATAGACCGGTGATGGGTAGTGAGGAGGGCACATACTGCATGGTGCACTGGGTGTTATACACAACTAATGAGTCATCGAGCCTTACATCGGAAACCGGGGATGTACTGTATGGTGACTAACACAATATAATAAAAAAACATTTAACATAAATAAATAAATAAATGCTCATGCAATTACGACGCCTTCAGAGTGTGACTTCTGTGAAGGCAGGGTTCAGATCGTGTCAGTCACTGGGTATAAATGCGCGCGCGGCTTAGCTAAACGAAACAGTGGTGGGAAGGAGCCCGATGGGCCGAACTGGGGGTTAAAGAGGAGTGAGAATCACACCGCCGTGTGCCTCCAGGGTCACAATGCCTGGGTCTGACTGCCAGCCCCTTTCTGCCGTGTGGCCGGCCCGGGCGGTTCTCCTAATGCATCTAAGCCGCAGGGGGAGTTAAGCAAGAACTGGAATTAAAACTCAGCCCACCGCTCACCAAACCTTCTGCCTGGCACAGGGCTGTGCCCGCTCTGAAGAAGAGGCTTCGCTTTCTTGACAAAGATGAAATCTATACTCCAAGAGGCTTTGGCTGAATTCCCCTTGGGGGCTACATGGACATACCTCTATGTCCCTTTTATAATTCCTTCCTCCCTTTTTATAATTCCTTTCCCAAGTGGGGCCCCTGTCTATAATTTGTCTACCCTTACTGAGTGTCTTTTTTGGACTGGAGTCAAGGGCCAGATATGGGCTAGCCCGCCAGGCTGAGATCTTGGGCAAGTGACCAGTCTCTCGATAAACGTCAGCTTTATCAGTATCTTTATCTCCTGGGGCTCTTCTGACGCCTGTGACAGAGTGCACGTGAGACACTGAAGCACAGAGAAAGTGTTCAGAACTGGTGGCAATTTGAAGTGTTTAAAACATTCAGGATCCTCTGCCACCATCTTGTCTTAAAACAAAAAAAAAAATTGTCAGGAACTGCAGTACCGTTTCCCAAAAACCTTGTAGGAGGCGCCAGGTTTTCAGAGATCCTCCTCATCTGCCTGCTCTGCTTACATTTCTTGTTAAATCTTTCTTCGTGCATTATTCCCTTCTAGGCTGACTTGTAAAACTGCAGGATGCTGATTTCCTTACACGTAATATAATTCTCACAATGGATATTTAAAATTTATGGCCAAATCTCCCACATGAAGGTGGTCTGGCAGCCATAATTTTTTCCTTCTGTACATAAATGACTATTAACTTGTTGGCGTTTTGCAGACAGGTTTTGATGAACTATGATATTTTGCTTAAAATCATTCCAAGAATAATGTCAGACTTTGTAATTGCCTTACCCATGACCACCAGCAGGCAAAATTCACCTCCACTGCACAGCTTATATTGAAAGAAATCAAGCTACAACCCCAGGCAGAACTGTGAATTCGAGAACACAGGGCAGACAGCTCCTTTTCTCCAAGGTTTTGGGAATGCACTCCAAAGAGGCAAAGCTCAGACTATAAATATCTATCCATTGATTTCTACGAGCATAGAAATATGGTGTGAGAATGGCGAATGTAGCCTTTTTCAGATAAAAAAAAAACTTGGCAGATGGTTTCACATGAAAACAAAACAATAATCAAAATTCAGTCACGGTGGCAACAAAAATATTTCAGCTTGGAGTTGGATGCTGTTTAGAACAAATGTTCCCAAATACCAGACTGTTAAAATGTTCATTTGTTCAGAGCAAGATCAGAGACATGCATATATGTGACATTTATACATGTAAAAACAAATGCATATATTTAAAATGTCAGAGCTACACTGGCAGCCATCTTTGAACACAGGAAAAATGGTCAGTTATTTTGAGATTCTGTCCTTTGAACTTCTTTGATGTTAAAGTGTTCTTCCTTTATGTCATGATTTCCATAGCAAATGATAGTTGTCAATCTGTGGAAAATTTAAAAATAGGCAGCTTCTTAATTTTGCTTTTTTTGGAAATGGTTATGCTCCATAAAATCCCAAAGCCTCAGAACCAAAAAGCGACTGTATTTTCTATTTTCTAGGCCACTGATTTGCTCTCATATAGACTAAGCTGACTTATCCTGTCAAAGAATCACGGGGGGCGGTGAGGGGGTTATTAAAACCTTTCACAAATTCTCAGACACCAGCTCAGGGCAAACAGGTTTGCATGGAGAGGCACAGCCCACCACGGAGAAATCCACGTAGGAGGGTTATAAGATTTTCATGTTTCTTGAATGGAAAATAAAGAGGGAAAAGAATTTTTTTAAGAAATCAAGCTCAATTATGCGATGCATAGCTCCATTAGGACCTTTCCTCAAAACCTGATACCTGACATCACTTTACGCCATTACCAGCAAATGTGTTCAACAGGGAACAGCTCTATGCCAGGCATTCTGGGGTAAATTGCTTTTCCTAGATGGGCCTTCCTGTCCTCAACTGTAAAACAACGTTTGGACTCAGTTACTAAAGTACCTCCCAACACCAATATTACACACTTACTGGGTCCTTTAGCTCTCAAATTCTACCCTGCTCCCCAGAATCATTTGTTTAATGGGAAGACATGGAGGGAGGCTAGTGAAAGTAAGAATTACTAACAACTGCAAAAAAGTACCTTATGCACCGAATTTAAAGATCTATGTTCATGTATTACTTTGTCCTGTTCCTTACTTCTTAAAATTCTTCTGTAATTAAGTTATTCTCCTACTGAGAATCCTCCATACCTTGCATTTTTAAATCGGGGGCATGGTACACAGGTGTTTGCCAGGCCAGCAGTTGACGAAGAGGAGGGAAGGGTCTGCTGTGCCCAGGGGCAAACGGGGGAGTCTCTGCCGTGAAAGGGGCCGCGGCCACTCAGCTCCAGTGCCTCCAGCCAACCAGAAGCGCAAAAGCTGTGAAACCTTTTTTAAAAAGATTTTATGTATTTATTTTAGATATGAGAGAGAAAGAGAGAGGGAGAGTAGGGCGGGGCGGAGGGCGGAGGGAGAAGGACAAGCAGACTGCTTGCTGAGCACAGAGTCTGACGTGGGGCTTGATCTCACACCCCTGAGATCACGCCCTGAGCTGAACTCGAGAGTCGGACGCTTAACTGACTACACCACCCAGGCGCCCAAAAAGCTGTGAAATCTTTGAGAGAAGATAGAATTATGGCTTTGAGTATATAATCTTTCACATTATTAAAATCGGCAACATTTAAAATTTTTACAACTCGATGGCCATATAACACTTCCAACTGGCAGGTCGCTAGGTTGCTGGTTTCTAGTTTGAGTTACAGGATAAAAATTCTGAGAGTCAAGATTCTGTCACGTAGCTCAGACTTATTTTAGGGTCCCCAAAACCCATTTTCTTCTCATCCTGTTCTTCGAATCAGCAGTTGAGTCCAACACTCCTGACTTACAGACGAAGGCCTAGGAACACAGGCTTTGAAGAAAGAGACCTTGATACAAATTCTGATTCTGTCACTTGTTACCTCGTGAAAGCTACTGAACTATTTTGTGTCTCTGTTTCCCCTAGCTTTAAAATAAAGTCACAGATTCCTACCTTCCGGGTTGTTAAATGGTTGGTTCCCCCCCTTCCCCCCGATTCTTTCCAGGCTGGGAGTATCTTTGGGCACATGTCTGTCCTGCCCCAGTGCTTTTTTCTCCACGGGCCGCTCTCCTGGATGCTGCAGAAACTTCACAGCTGGACTTCTAGCCAATTCCGAGATGCAGCCCTTCCAGACCAGCTCAGTCCGAAGGGACTTCTCTGCCTTAGCCTCGGGAAGCATTTGTTTTTGCGGTCACCAGAAATCTTTTGTGTGTGCGTGCATCTTGTTCCTTGCCTCATGGTGGATTTCAGAGAATGTATTGAAAATGATCAACTCCCGTTTTCAAATTCTAACCTCAGTTAGAAAGAGTGAAATTATTTGAAAAGAGGACATGCTCAGAAATTATACAGATTTCCATTTTTGATGAGTTTTAAGCACCATGCCAAGGATGAAGCCATCGAGGCCTCTGGCAGGGATACAAAGCTTACACACAGGATAATTCCAACTTGGAAGAACGGTATATTTTTAATGGTTGCTTTTTTAATACCCACACAGAATGATTTCAATAGCCACAATCAGGAACCTCTCCTACCTTGCTGGTTAAATAACAGCAAGAACATCGATAAGAATACCGAGAACGTATGATCACAGCTGCTTCCTCTTGCACCCCAAAACACGGCCCTAGTTCCGAACTGCTAATAAGATCCTGCTCTCATTTTGCTCCGGGCTCTGTCCAGACTTGATGGCGAAATGCTGTAGATACACCAAGGCCCGTGGAAGCCCCAGGAGTGTTTTTCGTCAAAGCCTTACTTTAGTGATAAACCCTGCTCTCCGAGGAGATAAGTAATGCCCTCCTGCGGCAATCCATTTCAATATCTGTCCGGCATAGGTTTCTCTGGAGATTTATTTGCCCTAAGTTCCCATGATGTCACATAGAGGCGGTGATCTGGAAACAGAGTTAGAGAGAAGTGTTTGGGGGATTATTTGAATGAAGAGTCGGTGAGGGCCGGGGGAATGGAGGACACAACAGCCGTGAGCTTTCCTTGCTTGGGGTAAGGGATCAACTGCTCACTAGTCACAAGGCTTCGGAAGCCGTAAGAACTGGCCGTGCGAAGGGGCAAACGCACCTGAGGCGCCCTGAGTCCAGAAGGAGCAAATACTGTCATGAGAATAAAACATTCTTCCGTATGCTCCCAGGGAGTGGTCTGTAAAGCTTTGAAGTCTTTGTTATGTGGCCAGAAGAAGTTTGAAGAAAAAGTGGATGCTGTCCTGCGGGGCAGTAGCTGAAGACGACCAGCGAAGGGCAGGCTGGAGGAGAGCAGCCGAGGAAGCTGTTTCAGCCACGCTACTAGACAAGGTCTGGGGGGGCAGCCACACCGTCGGTTCCTATCCCCCACTACGAGCGAAGAAGCCCCCAACACCGAGAGCGAGCCTTTGCGTCCTCCCGCTCTTGGCACGCGCACATTCGCGCCAGGCTCCACCTCTCACCCGCTCCCGTAGTTATTTTCCTGGACAGAGTGTTTGCGGTGGGGATTACAAGGCCATTTCCCCGAGGTTCTGCAGGTCTCTAGCACAGCGGTCAGAGTCACTTTAAGACAGTCAGTGGAACAGAGAAAACACAAGAGTCTCGGATTTTAAATTTCAGTGAAATTTCTCCATCCCTTTCTCAGGGGCTTGGAGGCAGGAGGCGGGGCTTATTCCCTTCACCCGGGGATACAGGTGCATCTGCTTAACCTGTGCCCTCAGCCACTTACCATCTGGTCGTTTCACCTACTTCCCGCTCATGCCGACCCTTGAGAATTCTCCCGTGGGACGCCTCTCCCAGCGCCTAAGAGCTACGCGCGCACAGGGCCACGAAGGGCCTATCTCATCGGGTGGCTGGTCCCAGGAGGAACCTCCTCCAGGCCCAGAAACCGTAAGAAACAAGAAAAGGAACACTGGAGACAACTAAATTTTGTCTTACGGAAATTAGAGGGAGTCCAGGCTTGGGAAATTTCATCAAGATGAGAACTACATAATTTCTCTTACAAGCCAAAAATAGAGTGTTCAGGAAGCCCTGCCCTGTGAGCAAATCACAGTAAAAGCAAAGGTGGTTAGAAACGCTACAGACACACTCGGGCCTTCATTCACTCACACGGGGGAATGTGGTCCACCAGTTGCCAAAAACCCGCCTCTGAGGGGCCATTGAGAGCGACAGAGAGAGAGAGACAGAGAGAATTACATACACGAGCCTCAAGGACTTGTTAACTATTTACCGTGAAAGTCAAAGCCGAAGTCCTTAGTCCTGCCAGCACCTCTGAGGCCTTTCCTATCCGCTCCTTCGGCCCTAGTGTCTCCCTCACTTGGTCCAGGCGCACTGGCTCTTGGCTGCCACACGAACAGGCCAGGCTTTCTCCTTGCCCGGGGGCGGCCTTCTCCCCAGTAGCTACCTGGCTCCTTCCCCCCTACCCTTCCCGTCTGGTTCGCCCAACCTACACGCCCTTTTCTCGTTCCACCCTCGGTACTGCGCCCCCTTAACCATCGGGTATTCTCTGTGGTCAATCTCGGCCTTGCGCACTGTGCCTCTCCTGACCGGAACGCAAGCTTTAGGAGGGTAGGGACCTGTGCTGAATCTCCAGGGACTAAAACGGCGCGTGGAAGATTCTAGGCTCTCAGATGCGTATTTGCTCAATGAGTGAACGCATGAGAGAATGCACGAGGCTCCAACGTATGTGGACTGTAGCCTTCCAACTCCCTTGCGGAAATGTGTTCTGGGATGAGATGGAATATTACGAGGAACTTACATAAAACATGACTTTATACAAACGATGCTCTTTCCTACCTGTTCGGAGTTTAAAAACATGGACCCTTTTGTTACCCAAGGTCTTTCACACCAGCACCAACACTGTAAGTTCCTTCAAGAATCCAGGGCCAGGAGGTTTTCCCACAGGGACACTTCTCTGCAGCTTTTAAAACTTCGAGTGCAGACCACGTGGCACCTTTCTCTTAGCTTTCAGAAAATAACTTGGTATCACGGTTGTTACTAATACACAGAGTGTGTGTGTATGTGCAGGCACACACAGAAGAGGCCGTTCTAATGAAAATTATCTGTGTTTTCTGTGAGTTTTATAATTTTCACTTGCTAGTTCTACTTTATACCGATATAAGAATGTATATGTATTTTCTAACTCCCTATTATGTTGCCTGGAATTAGAAGTAATGTTATTTTACTATTTCTTAGGAGACCTCCTGGTCTTTAAAATTTGTTCCTGAGTCCTGTGAAATGGAGGGACCTCTACAAGAGGGTCAGATATCATTGTACTAGAATAAACTAGGAGAGTCGTCTCCCAGAACGTGTGGGGAGGCCAGAGGAGATGAGAAATTAAAAGAGAAGGACGACCGTGATAGGAGAGGGGGATACTGTGCTCTCTTGCCTCCAAACGAACCCCAAGGGATCCTGGAATCTCCATTACTCTGTGGAGAGCAGCATTCACGTTGGCGGCCATCCAAGCAGGTTTAGTGGGAAAAGTATTAACGCCTGCAAGGTGGTCCCACAGCAAGGTCCCTGAGGACAGAGGTTCCAGTATAGCTGGGGAAAAGCTGTAGGAATAGGCCCATTCCAACACCAAGGTGTCTGTTAAGTGGAAAGGCACCATATCTCATAACAAACCATAGCTTTAGGGTGGCGGGCCGCAGAGGAATGACGGAAACCTGTATGTCCCACAGATGGACGCAAAGTGAGTGAGCAGGGCCGTCCTCAGAGAACATAATCTACATACCAGAACAGGCAGGGGTTTGTTTAGGTCTAAGCCATGGCAACAAATTTTAGCTTTGCAGCTCTCAGAACAGCTGTACCGAGGGGCCTTGGGCAAGGCGGGCGATGGCGTTCCTGGACTCCCTACTCCGGGCTCTGTTGTATTATATCTTCAAACAGCACCTAAGTGCTAAACCTTCAGTTCATTTGCACAGCACAGCTAAGAAAACAAAGCAACTCCCAGACCTCCCCGTGTGCCTGCAGACAACCTTCCTCTGCCCTTCCCCCTCCCAGCCTGAATTTCCAGAATTTAAGGGGGGGGGGGGGGGGCGGGGAAGGAAAAGAAAAGAAAAAAAATAAAAGAAAACCAAAAAACCCCAAACTTGCTTGTACTTTTAGGGTGGAAAGAACTGAAGAAATGAATTATGATTAAACTCAAAAACAGAAACCAAACTATTGTTTGGGAGAAGCCGAAGTCATTTCGGGGAATGTGAGTGGATGTTAATCGTGCAGACCCACAATCCCCACAGGTGGCTTCGTGTGAGACTGGAAGAAATTCAGGCGGCCTTCCAGTTAAGTGATTTACAAATCTCGCTCCTGAGAACCCCAGGAAGCCAGAGGTTCTTTGATGGTTTTGCAAATTAGAAGTATTTCTGCTGGAAAATTAAAGTGCCCAATGCTTACCTCTTGCCTGTTTTATGTGTGAGGTTCTGAAGATGTTTCAAAAGAGAGTTACTAAAACAAATAATGTGAACAAACCACTGATCCCGTTAATTTTTATAGAGAAGGAAGGTCTGGTCAGGACTCGTGAAGTGCCATTTCCAGGGTCAGAGAAATAATTAGTGATCAGCCTGGCTAAACACCCAAATCCCTTACTCCTGACTCAGTGCACCAATTCTCCAACTTACTGCCGCCGCGCGCCCCCGCCCCACATGAAAGTTTATTTTTAAAGTTCAGGAAAATTAACACTCCTAATCTGGAATGATGGGGGAAAAAAACACAAATTTGCCATCTGAGATTTAATTACTCTCTCACCTTGTAAGGCTGCACAGCCACTGCTGGGATTTGGGGCTCGGGCTCAGGCACCAGCCAAATCTATGTGGGATGCCGCGTGTGCTCTGCTTTCCACGAGGGCCACAGAAATCCCTGGAAGAAAGAAGGATGAAAGAAAGCAGCAAAATTCCCTAGGTAGATTTTTTTTTAAATCTTTTTTTATCTCCATTTTTTAGGCTGAAACCTTAGTCTCTGATTTTAGACGCAAGAAGAGGAGAGATGTTGGTTTCCACCTATTGTCTCTGAAGGCTCAGCAGCCCTCCTCCAGGTGTGGTCTGTGAGCTTCCAGCATCCGGGGCACCCACCAGAAGCTCATCAGAAATGCACAGTGATTGGCCTCATCCCCGGTCTGTCCCTCCTACCAAGTCAGAATCGCGGGATCCTGAAGTCATTTGCATATTAAAGTGGGAAGTGATCCGCAACAGGTGCTTCCCCAGAGGTGGGCTCCGGACCAGCAGGATCAGCTTCACCTGGGAACGTGGTAGAAATGCCGATTCTTCACCCTGCGCTGGACCAACTAAAGCAGAAACTGTGGGGGTGGGGCTCAGTAATCTACTTTCAGCAGCTCTCCAAAAGATTCTGGTGCTCACTAAAGTTTGAGAACCGCTGGTCTAAAATGCAAAGACAAGCACAATTCAGCACATTTGTCATGAAAATGGAGAAAGGGTAACTAGTATATCCCAGATTGTATTATGTAGAATAAGGTATTGATAGATTTTCTTTAAATAAAGGGGCGCTTGGCCAAATATATTTGGGAAATACATAGTTAAAACTTATTTTTTTAAAGATTTTATTCATTTATTTGTCAGAGAGGGAGAGCACAAGCAGAGGGAGCACAGGCAATGGGAGAGGCAGGCTCCCTGCTGAGCAAGGAGCCCGATGAGGGACTCGATCTCAGGACCCTGGGATCATGACCTGAGCTGAAGGCAGACACTTAATCAACTGAGCCACTCAGGCATCCCTAGTTAAAACTTAAGTATTTTTATTCTTCGTGACAAGACTATCAGCTTAAATGTGCATTGTGAATTTCTGAGACAGTTGATAGCAATTCTCAAATTTATTTTGGAAGGCTTAAAATTTAAGCTCTTCATTCTCATATTTCATAAAAGGTCTCATTTTCTGAACCAAGGATTAACAAGTTGAATCTGTTTTTTGACTAATGTATCTTATTATCTCTTCAAGAAAAGGCTAGATAGGTCCTTTGTAGCTCTCGACGTTCACATACACAATCTCATTCGAGCATTGTGACAGCTCTCCAATACACTGGAGAACTATCCTCCGAGAGGGTGAAAGGACACACTAATGAAAAACAAAACAAAACAAAAAACCACAGGTTCAACCAAGTTCTGTAGCTTTTCCAAGATTAGAAGGCTCTTAAGTGAGGGAACACAGTCAAAGAAGTTGGTCTACTGGTCCATTGTGCTGGGTGCCAGTCCAGGAGAAGCTCTAAAACATCACAGGAAACATTATGAGATGGAGAGAATTGTAATTTACTAGGGCAGTTCTTGAGGCGAGAACTCCATGGGGATTGATGGGATTCTTCGATAAGCAGTTTAGAGTCAGGGACAGAGACTCCTAAGGGAGATTCTGGAGCAAGACCAGCTGAATCCCGGCTCAGGGCTCCTTTGCTGAGTGGGGTGGACGACCATGAGGGAGAGCTAAGTGGGTCAGAGCATTTTAGGGGTGGCTCTCTACTTCCAGGGATTCTACACCTCCTCCTTTCCTGCTAACAAAGCGCTCAGTCTTCCCTCTGCATTAGATGTTGAAGAAAAATAACGGAAGATGCACCACCACTGATTTGGAGATGACCCAAATGCCTGCTTGTTAACTCTTCTGTAATTTCAGGCTGGGCGTGATGGAGACGCTCACACTCACATAGGTCTGTCAGTGCCAGGCCCGTGGTCCACCTAAAGCACGCTGCTCTCTTTAAGCACCTGACACGTGTACTCACATATCATTCCTGTATTCATTATAACCATTCATGCTCTCCTTTGACAACAGCCCAAGTTGGTCTTGAGAGAAAACCGAACTCACACATTTTCCATTGGCTTCCCGTCGTAATTCGCGCGAGAGTGAACTTTATCATCATCCTTCCAAGAGATTCCTTAGTGATTTTACCCCCACTTTTTTGTTTTCAGAACACTTCCTTACAACCTGGAACTCAAGCAAGCATTAGTAACCAAGTCATGGTTTTCAAAGAATCTGAAAGGCAAGTCGCACAGGTTTCTGACGTAGAATAAATGTAATCGTTAGAAGTCTTAAAACACGCTAGTTCATCAACGTTATTTTAGTTTGAACCAGTTTGAGATCCTAACCACTTAAGTCTTAAGCCATAAAAGCCCATTCACATATTTCATAATATGTCTCATTTTCTGAACAAAGGACTAACAACTTGACTGTAAGAAGCAGGTGTGAGCACTCTTGATAGGTCAAAACCTTAACACCACACAGACAAGTCTATAATTTCTGGGCATGGTACATGGCATGCGTGAATTTTGTTTCAATATGTTTTCCGTAGTGATAGCTTAGAAAGCCAGAGAGCCGTAGCCTACCCAGACTCCCATTCCTAGTGGCAGAAGTATTTGCTGATGATTGAAAGGTCATACAAAACAGATGTGAGGGCAGCTGGATTTTCCAGCTATGCTTTAGTGGACTCAGCAGCGGTGCCTGCCATTACCAAACAGCAGAGAGATTTTGTTTCAATTGAGCGAAAAAAAAGAATCTTAGGCAACCTTGTCAGAATAATCGGACATATGTGCAGTTTCTCACCGAGGCCTCGCCTTTTCCATCCTCCACTCTTCACACTCACAGCCTGGAATTAACTGCATCACACAGCGACGAGCTGGGTGCTGGCCACCCTGACTTGCTTTCCCACATCTTATAAATAGTACTGTTGACCTGTGTGGGCACAAGTCGCTTTCACCGCAGTTCCTGCGGCCTTCTCATTTGTTCGGTGTTAGCTATGCCTCCAGCCGACTTTCGGTATTCCTGGGATTCTTTGCAATGCGGAGAAAGCACAAAGAACAGCAAACGGACAGGGCTAGCCAGGGCACGAATATCACCTGGGACGGGCCCATGGTCCGATGGCAGACGCCTGTGCGGCAGGCAAGTGTGCAGGTCAGACGGATACGCCTTTTAAGTTTGTACACAGTCTGTCAAAATTAAGTAATTTCTAAACCTGTCCTTTCCTAACGGAACATATGAGAATTGTCCCTTATTAATAAAAGAGACTGTAAGACAATGTGGATGAAATGGTAAATGTTCTCTCTAATCTAGTAAGGAGTCTAAGTGTGAGCTTTGCCGCTTAATAACTGTATGTTTTTCGAGAATTATTTCTCAGAGTTTTCATTTTCTCATCTCTAGTATTTGGGTTAAAAATAGTTGACTCTCCGTTTCTCCAGATATTAGAACCTTACAGGGAATTAGCGTACCCTAGCATGACAGCTAATATCCACACGAAGTAGAGGACAGTATAAGAAATGTAAGTTATTGTTATAATCCACTGGGCTTGATCCTTCATGGTTTAGTTTACTGTGAAGGGGAAATCATTAATCTCTTTGCTTTCCATTACTGAATGTGAAAATAATCTATTTTTCTATATGATAGGGTTTGGGGTTTATACCAAAAAACTTCCTGTTAACAGTAATCCCAATTAATACAAACCTCCAATTAAGAATGTCTTATTCATTTTAACTGTAGGGGGAAAAACCCTTTGGTTATATCTTAGTATACATCTGATAAATCTCTTAAATACTCAGAACTACCATTATACTGGATGTTTAGGGGTAGACCTTGAAAAACACAATCAATGCTACATTATGTTTACTTTGCATATTGAATTAACAGAGGATTTTTGACAATAAAGGATGAAGTTAGAAGACTTTCTTTGGGTTTCCAGTTCACCAAGAAAAATGGAGGTTTTGATTTAGTTAAGAATGTAAAGCTTTCGTTTTGTACCCAGATGTGCCTATTATCAATGTATTGATCTTCACTTCCAAGTTCATCCTTCAGAACCTGTCCCGTGATAGTGACCTGGACTCTTCAAGCGTTTCTCCTTTACAGTGAGTGGTGTTAAGCTTTGCCAACTGTCAGCCAAGGGAGACAAAGGAATAGTGCAGAAGTCAAGAGCTTCTCTTCCTGGTTCCAGGTGCTGCATTTTGCTTTTCCTTCTCCAGCTGCCTGATTCATCCATGGGGCCTGAGGCGGGGGGCATCTGGTGGAGCTCTGCCCCAGCTGAGCTTCCAGAACGCACAGTTCCTCAGTGACTTCACATCCCTGCCCTGGGCCAGTGACCGCCTTGCCGCAGTTCTCTTGATGTGGATACTGTGTATTTTAGGACATAGCGACACTCCAACTTCCTGTGCACACCCACCCACCTAAACTTGGTAACCTAACCTGGGATTACCTGTGTTCTGGAGGGTTGTTTCTTTGTTCCTGGTAACTGAAGAACAGCTCTGGCTGGCCTCAGCAACCAGAGAACTTCTCTGTCATTCAGTGGGCTGCAATCACAGTTTCTCCAACAAAGTCTGACCTCCAGCCATGGAGAAGGGTACTCATTGGAAGGTTGTTCTTCCTTGGGTCCTCTCTCTCAATCTTAGGTTGCCCTTTGAGTTCTCTTTACATATTCACAATTATTCTCCTATCATAGCTTAATAATTCTTTAAACGTCTCCTGCTAAGTTCGGTATGATTTCGGCCTCCTGATTGGACCCAATCTGATCCACCAGGTATAATCAAACACACTTCCCTCCAAGCCCTAATTTATACTCTCACCATCTTTGTTAAAGATCATCCAGAACTTCTGGACAGTCAGACATAAGCAAACTCATAGATTCACATCATTGATTAATACCTTTTCTTGGGGCAGAAGTCCTGGGTTCACTTTGGTGCCTCTCAACTTTTTATTAAGTTCATTTTTATCTAAAGCATTTATAGTACCAGAAAAATTATTAAGCAGTAGTGTAATAATTTCACAAAGCAGAACAAATGATAAGTTTCAGTTGATAAATCTAGGATTACTTTAATTTATATTTCAAAGTTCCTACTTGCCAAGTTCCAAGAATTTGTCTCTTCTCCATTTCATTCAACTGAGGAAGCTTGAGATTGTCAGGATTCTCAAGCAAACAGGAATAGAGAAAACGTCTGGGGTCGGACGACCTCTATATATGCTCAGCTAAGCAAAGACTTCTACTTACACAAAAACTAATATTGGTATGATAAGTCACCGGAGTTCAAGTTACTTTCCTATTTACCAAGGGAAGTTTGGCATATCAGTGATACACTAGGGGAAAAAAAATCAAAAGACAGCTCTGAAGATATTATAGTCTACTAAAATACTTTAAACGAACAATGGTATTTTTGAGTAAGTGCTTAGAATAGCACCAGCTGTGTGTGCTTTACAAGCAAAGGAAAAAAGGGGGGGACAAAGAAGAAAAAACAAACCTAAGTATATTTGAACCAGAGAGCAAATGTGACAATTAGAACACGATGAAAAACTAATTTGGAACCCAGTTATTAAACAGAAACTTTGTCCTTTTGAAACACGGATGCCTTAGAGACCGTGTCAATCAATCCGCGGGCCTGGCACAGAAGTCATTTTCCTTGGGAACTACATTGCCTGAAGAGAAATGGAAAAATTATACTCTCTGTGAATTATAAATTGTTTTATTTTTCTCCCTGAGGTCAGCGATCAGTGGTTTTGTGACATGGAAATGCTTTATTCTTCCACACTAAGCAATGGCTCCAAGCTTTATTGTATGTGATTACACGCCGTTACAAGCACAAGGAAAAGAATTGCCTTCTTGGCCAACTTTCATTAATAGGGCTCCCCCAGTGCTCTGCCTTTAGTGCCAATCACTAAACACACCTTGTTTTCCTCAACGCTGGGTTCAAGGTGTGGAAGCCACACCTTTCTTGTTAATCATTGATGTAATCTCACCACCTCCTCAGACAGTTTCTAAATCATGGAATAAAGAGTAAAAGTTCAGTAATATTATGCCATAGACAAATGGTTTGTTCTAAACTCTCCTCATAAAATGAACAGTTGAGTGAATCAGACACTTGCCACATTAAAAATACCTTTGCATATCTCCTTAGTATAATAAACATACAGGCTACGTTTGACTTTTGGAGGGAAAGGGATTCTTTCACAACATTTTGGGCTCGGCACTTTCCGAGTTAAATGCTCTCATTCATAAGTACAACACAAAACTGTATCAGTCTGAGATTTCGGTTGGGTAGCCATGCGTCCTAGCCCCTTTCCTCTTTTAAATTTTAAATACTGCAAAGGAACCATTTTCCCTGTGCGGCTCCCACACTTGGGATGAAACCTTCTCTGCGGAATTTTGGCACCCTATTAATTAGTGGTTATGAGTGGGAGCTGCTCTCTCTCAGCAACTCCTATTCTGCCATCAGTCAAGTGTGATTCTGTAATAAATTCCCACGAAGCAAACTATTTCTGGTAATTCTCCCTAATTAACACCAGGCCCGCTAATAATACATCAGTACCTATGTGTTTCTGATATAACCAAGATCTTGTCTGAGAGTACTCAAAAAGGGAAACCGCTAACCTAAATTAAGCTTTTGCTGGCAAAAGGATTTTATATGTAGTTCTGTAAGCAAACCTTTGATAATCTTATATTGGGGACATTTTGACCAGAAAACACTGAACGACAGGGAGGCTTGTTTCTGGTTTGAGCACTGAATGGGGATTTATTGTGAACACACACTGTCGAGTCTTAAGCCTATAAATCTTGCACTGGATTACTGTTTCTTAACGAAGGAATGACAGATCTCTTATTTTGTTGGTGCATTTTAATGTGCAATGACGTGATTGATAGAAACCAAACAGCAGCTATTAAAATGTCAAATGCAGACTTGATGCCCTTATAAGTTTGGCTTCTGGAGTTTAATATACTGTGAGCAAATAGACTTGAATTTGTCTTTTATTTCCAATATACAGCCTGCAACAGGAACATTCCTCTTAACTTTATACAGTTGGAAAAAAAATCTTAAACCAATAAACAAATGAGGACTAGATGAGCCTACCTAGTTAGAGAAAAGTTAACTAATGAGATTGGGATGAGTTAACCATGAAGTAACGTACCCTGGTTGATTAAAGCGTGAAAATGTAGATGATGACTTATGTTGTTTCAATATGATACAATACAGTGCTTGATACGACAGGTTATTCCAATAAACTGTTTCAGCGGTAAATATTTTCTAAAACAATGGGGCTTATTTATGTATTAATTTACAAACACGTATCGTGTACATGCTACATGCAGAGCATAAAAATGGATTAAAGTAGAACAAATGTGACAATCTTTTCAAATGTTTTGTTTCTGGGACATTTTGATAGGCGAATATCATAAAAGAGGGATTCTCCCAAGAATCACTACTTCTTTTCCTGTCCTGTGAACACTATTTTATTCCCATGACGACTCCAATGGAAACCAATTGCACCCAACAAAGAAAAACCAGGAGAGCTTGCTTTTATCACTGCAGCCACTTATTTATTGAATATGTGCACATTAAGGTATTACTATACTGATTATATTTCTCACGTGGTTTTTAATTAGAAAATGGATCCAAAAGCAAAACAGTACAGATGTATACAAACGTAAAAATGTAAAGAAACAGAAATTAGAGGTTAACAGATAAGGCAAATGATACTTTGAGAATCCAAACCCAATACCTTAAAACATTTGGAGGAGAAGGATGACAAACTGAAGCCAGACTAGACTTGTGTCAAATTATTCACCGTTTTCCCTTCCCTTATGTCAGAAAAGCCTCTCCTTTCAATAGAGATGATTTAAAAAGCTCTAAGCTTCACAGAAATGTGAATATAA
Organism: Ursus arctos; assembly: GCF_023065955.2. Lineage (NCBI taxonomy): Eukaryota > Metazoa > Chordata > Mammalia > Carnivora > Ursidae > Ursus > Ursus arctos. The sequence continues at coordinate 74,669,931 of NW_026623111.1, read as the reverse complement.
CACTAGATTCAAACTTGTACAAGGGAGAGGAAGGAATTATTGTCTATGAAAGTGGTCCTAATATACTACCCCTTGAAAACGGCACCATGAAAACATTTCTGCTGTAGATAATTTCAACCATAGGCTACACTAATATTTTGAAGATTCAACCTCTTATTTCTATTTGTCTTCATACTGTGACCAAATGACTAGGCTTTAGTTTTAGACTCTAAATGTAACCTGAATCAACAAGAAATATGCATGCTCCTGTAAGCATAAGCAGCGGGGATCCTCTCTAGGCTGCCACTCCAGCGGGCAACACTCAGCCCTTGTAAGTCTGGGAAAATGTTATAAATTGGAACCTATTGCTACTATTTTGAATCTGGGAAATATAAGTAAGGGATGTTTAAGAGTCATATACTGTAATTTTAATCTGTATCATACTAAGTACAGCATTCCAAAATATACATCAAGAAAGGCTAAAAGTAAATGCTCTACAGCAAAGAGGTAATAATTAAAAAAATGCTAGTGACATGGAATATTTATAATCAGAAAAATAAATATTCAGGGAGCTCATCAGAAGAATAAAGTGCTCTGCCAGTTATTTTAAGATTAACGCTGGTGTATTAAATATGGCATTCATTCCCCACTGGAAAATACAGAGATTCTTCTGGGTTATAGTCAATATTTATTTCACAGGATTAACTGGTTTAGAACATATATAAAGCTTTGCCACAAAGGAAAAGGGCAAAGCACAGAATGATAAATTAGGAAGCAATGTTATCTTTTTAGGGATAAAACTGAGAGGAATGCAACATTATGCTCCATGAATAATGTGCACTAAAAAAAGTCTAATAAAAACAACATCCTTAATGTAATGTAACTTAGCAAGAAATCCAGGTCAAATAAAATTCTGGAAAGGAAATACCCAAATGCCACTGACTTTTCAAATACTATCTTGGCATAGAACCTATAAAGGCAAAACTAAACAACCAACAACAACAACAAAAAAATCATCTCTACTACATCCAAACAAAACCACCGATTTATTTTATATTGTGTAAAGCAAGAGGCTGACCCGAAGCTGTGTGACAACGCACATCAGCCAGCACGGACTCTACAGGTGGTTTCAGCAGCAATCGAGAAATACTGCACAATGCAGTTCCAGCACTTTATTTCAAGAGTAAAACTTCCTGCCTCCCTACAGATGCAGGGTGAGGAGGTAGTTCGGGGTTGCTACTGGTGAAGCCACTTCATGTCACCCTTCTCATGCTTTGACTCCCAGTTAATTATTATCTGCATATAAGAGAAATCTGCTAGACCATAAATTAACAGCTTTCAGGACAGATGCCTTGAAAAGTTCTTAGGGAGGTTAAACAAATATTAGAGCCTAAAACCTCCCTCTACAACAAACATCACACAATGGAAATGAAGTCATTCGTGAGTTACGGGGCAGGGAGGACTTGGGGTTGTCTCAACTTTAAAAGCCCCTTGCCCCAGACATATTGGTATTTTACCTTAGTGGGATCACGGGCTTTCCTCCATTCCGGAAACAAAGAGAAAAACTGTCAAATGTCAAAATCTGTTTTCTCACAATTTCACAACTGTTGTTCACGTCTTCATGGGTTATCTATATAATTTTTTCCCCAAATAAAACAAATAACAAGCCAATGTGAGTAACTGATCACGTTCCCCTCCTATACTATCAATCTCTGGGAATAAAAGCTTTCCAAACTTCATGATCACATTTGGAAGTGGTTTATTTATTACTAAGAGAGAACTACTAAAAGAAAAAAAAACAAAAACAAAAAACAATCCTTAGATTCTATCACAACCCCAAGTCAATCTTTTACTTTTCTAATGTAGAACTAAAGAAAAAATTATTCTGCAAAGAGAGTTCTAAAACCTTTATCAGTCAGTAATACAAATCTGAAACTGATCTAATGGATTCACTGTCTGAAAAGGGGAGAATTTTTAACAATTCTGATTACAGTCCTCAGATTTCCCATAATTCCTAACTTCACTCTTTTCTACTAACTCTCTTGACCTCAGCATGAGGGAAGGGGAAAAAATGGGAGTTTGACTAATACAGGTGATAAAACATATACAATGAACAGAACTGGTTATATTTCAATAAAAGGCAAATATTTGAAATTAGTAAGCAATGTGGTGGCTTTTTTGGGGGGTGGATGAGAGAAATATGTAACATCTCTTATTGGCATGGCACATTTTGATGGAAAATCTTATTAGTCTTACCTACTGGAATGATCAGTAAGACCAAAAAAAGCACATACAGTTTTTTTTTTTAAAAACTGATACCTACTACTGATAAAATTCTGTTTAAACTCCTATTTCCTCTTTTAAAGATAAGCACTATTTTTTTAAAAATACATTTTACTTATTGATAGAGTGTAAGGCAATTTTCATTGCCTTTTACAGATTTACTCAGAACTACCTAACAAGGAAAGAAAGTATAATTAATTCAGCATAGATGTTAGAGGTTTTTATTCTAAAATTTAATTCTTCACTAATTTATTCTATGATGAATTTAATAGTCAACCAGGAAATTGGTTTTTATAAAAGTTATTTTATGGGCAGAAAATACAGGGAAAAAGTAATCATAAATGCGAAACTGTCTCTTTACTTTATGAAGCCAAATATTTCCTCATAGACTTGGTTTTTAAAGCTGGAATTTATCCCTTCAGGGCTACTATTATTTTTCAAAATTCCTATAAGTATTAAATCTAAAAATTAATTGGTAATTCCGATTTTCCTCTTTCTCTTCGAATTTCTTCTCTACCCCTGAACTGTTGACTTTCAAAAATTCACAGAATGGGCATGTTTCTTGCAAAGTGGCTTGTCCTTCTTGGAGAAAAAGGTCTGACCTTCCAAACTTTCACAACATACCTGAAAAAGAAGATATTATTTAAAAGAATATCATTATTTTATCAAATATGCCTAAAAGGGGAAAATGACTTTTCATTTGGTGGATAAGACAAAGCACTTCGTTGGTTGTATTAGACACTCTGACATTTAATGATTACTATGATATTTCATGTAATTTTTCAAAAGCAACGAAGAATGACTTTTTCCTAGAATGCATTCTAATTTATTTAAATCACTGATCATTATTTTTCTTTACTAGGCCCTTATAAGAAAATACATAAAGAGGTCACATTAAACTAATTTCTCTTCCCAAATGCTCATCAATGATCTAAATTTGCCTCCTGTTGTAGGGAACCAAAGCACTCAAAATGAAAACACAATACAAATGATTTGCCAAATATTTCTAAACCTCCAAACACACGGGCATGGAATACCTGAGAATTCTTTTTAATTCATTTCTTGTTCCTTATAGTAAAAACCCTGGTCAACATCTGGCTACTGGATGATTAGATAGTCTACTTCCTATCTGTATTTATGTCTTCTTGTCTTTCTTATTGCCTTTCTTAAGTACAATAGTATAATGGAGCAGCTCTACCAGAGAACAGGAGAAAGCGAATCTGCTAAAAAGTTGTTGTATTTTATAGAGCTCATGAAGTCTAAGAGATGGAAGAGATAAACAAGATCAATTTAAGAATCAACCAGGTAATGTTTGGGGAAATCATTCGACTTCAATTAACATTACTTTTTCCCTTCATACAATGGGTATTGAAAACTATTTGACATATTAAATCTAATAAAAAAAATCAAAATCTGAACAGAGTATCTTTATTGGATATTTACTTTCTAAATTAAAAAATAATATCTTAAGTGGGCACCTGGGTGACTCAGTCAGTTAGGCAACTGCCTTCAGCTCAGGTCATGATCTCAGAGTCCTGGGATCAAGCCCTGCATTGGGCTCCCTGCTCAGCAGGAAGTCTGCTTCTCCCTTTGCACCTCTCTCCTGCTCATACGTGTTCTCTCTCTTTCTCTCTCACTCTCTCTCAAATAAATAAATAAAATCTTTAAAAAAAGTCTTAAGGTAAATGTGAATCTCTACAGCTATTTTCATCATTAAAAATAAAACCAAAAATATTAAAATACCAAACAAAATAGGTAAATATATCATTACATGTTTATTATAGTCTTAAAAAGAAAAAAAATATTCATGGACTACTGCTAAGGAAGGAAGCAAATCAACATATAGTTTGTTTCTACTCTTAATTCAACAATACGTTTTTAGAATTGTTTGTTTCTATTTCTGGCACTCATGTTTCCAAAAATTACTAAAAACACTCCAATAAAACACAGTTTAAAAAAAATGTAAAGGACTATTGTTTTAAGAAATATGTAGTTTCTCCTTATAAACACAAACTTATTAAAAATAAGATTTTCTCTAAAGGAATAAGCATCTTATTCTGTGCCAAATACTTCATAAAATGCCAAAACTTTCAATGAACAACTTTCAAAATCACTGTAAAAATACTTTTATGTGTGAAGGACTGAAAGATACAAGAACTGTTATTTCCATTTAGTGCTTAGGCTAAAACTGGCCATACTGTGCTCCTCTAATTTGAAAATAAGAGTTTACTTACTGAGCATACAAAGCAAGTGTCATGCCAGGTATAGCCCAGGGCCTCCAGGAACATGTCGCCAGCTTCTATGGGAAATTCACATCCATGGCATATGGTACCAAAAAGGGCATAATAATCTGTATTGCAGCAGGGTGGGGGTGAGGAGACATAATTTAAACATGTCAAAGCTTTAGAATAATAGTTCCTAGAAAGCAGCAACAAAATTGAAATTAAATGAGAAGATGAAGATAAAGTTACTAGTAGCTGAAAAATGTTCAGAAGACATGTTTGGCTTGAGAAATATGCATAGCATGTTTCAGGTTACCTTTGGGGTAAATATTATTTACATAACTTAATGTCCTTTTTCCATTTTTCCACATAATACTTCTCACCTATCTCCAGCTACTTAAATGTCCAAATACGTATGAAGAATAACTCTGTTCCCTGATCAGTTATCAACAGACATGACTGTTTTAACAAAAGACAAGAGAACGTCCAAAAACCAGCAACACTAAGACTAAAGAATATAAATCAAGAAGAAATATCTGATATCAGCACATTTCATAGAGTATCTGACTTGGTAGGGAAGAAAAAAATGTCACAAGAAATTTCCATGAATAAGTGCCATGACTGGGTTTCTAGCCGGACTGTATCATAACAGTATTAGCCACTACTCTTTTGCTGCGATTTCCTTTCAATCTTATGACTTCATGCCAAAAATCCTTAGCCAGAGAACACCATTTACTTGACAGAGATTACAGCTATAAAATACTAATAGGATTTCCTTCTGAAGAAAGCAGTAATGATGAGATGTTTCTTAATTATTACTAAATTAGAATTTACTGGCAATTTTCTTTTATGCAGCTACTCTCACTACTTGTGTTTACTCCAACCTGGGCTGGAGCAGAAAGTAGACTTCAATTTCCAACTTGATTTACCTTTCTTAACAATGTTCAATATTCCTTAGCACCATTTGCTCAGCACATGTTCATAGAGTCCTACTGTGTGCCTGGCACTGATGGCGGGTATAGTGGTGAAGACAGATGTCGCTGCTCTCTTTATGGTGCTTACATTCTCACTGGGAGTTCGATGTTGTCATTTATTATATTTTTAAAGTAAGTGATAATAAATAATTTCAGATTGTCACAAGAACAATGAAGAAAATAGTCATGTGATACAGAAAGTTGGGGGAAGTATGTAACACTCCATTAACTAGGTGGGTTTGGAAAGGATTCTCTAAGGAGGTAACAGTTGTGCCGAGACTTGACAAAAAAAACAAAAAATCACCACAGAAAAGCTGAGGAAGAACAGATCAGTTAGAAGAAACAGCAAGTACAAATCCCTGAGGCAGGAAGAATCTTAGCACGTTCAGAAACGCAAAGGGCCCAGGTATGCCTAGAATCCAGTGACAGAAAGTAAGGTGGTAGAAGATAAGGTTGGCAAAGCAGGCCTGATAAGGAGTATAGTGTTTACTCAAGCAGAAGCAAGAGGTATGAAGCATAATCTAATTCACATTGAAGCAAAATATTATCATAGCTGCTATCTGAGGGTCGGGGAAAGAAGATATACCATTTTAGTTGGTGATTAGAGTGTCCAAACAAAGACAGTGAGTTGGATTTAATTCTGACTATTGAGGTGGAGAGAAATGAATGAATTAATATATGCTGGGGGTAGAACTGCTAGAATTTACTAATAGATTGGATATGGCGAGAGCAAGGGAAAGAGCAGAATCTTAGGTTTTGGGATAGTGGACGGTGGGGGCATTTACTGAGATGGGAAAGTCTGGGTAATAACAAATGTGGGAGGTTAAAGAAATACAACAAAAATAGATCAAGTTGATTAGAAATGACATTTAAATAAATCTTCAATAATATTTTCCCTTTCTTTAAGCAATTTTTGGGTTTTTAGACTACATTAAATATGGTATTAAGGCTAGATAGTTTTGTATGTTATTTGACTAGACAGGGACTATCTGCCAGCTAGTCAAAATGTCTTGCAAAGCTTAATTTTAAAACAAACAAGCTCTTTCTTCAGAAGAATTAGGTGAAATTACAAATGTGAAATATTCTGATTTAATCAGGGTAGGCAGCTTGTAGCCATCCTGTCCCAAAATAGCCCACAGGTAGGATAGTTCCCTGGAATTTCCAGAGAGTTTCTTGGTGGATAGTCTGGCATAGATCTAGACTGGTCCTAAGTAGGAGCTAAAAGGAACTAAGTGAGCAAAAAAGGGTCCGAGTGATGTTGACTAAACTCGAATTAGAAGTTGGCTGCTCCTTTATCTGAACTAGTATGCAATATTCCCTTCCTCCAGCACCACATTTTGAATTTGAAGGCAGATCAACAATAAAACTCCACAGTGGAAATGCAGTGGTAGTGAATGTAGGCATGATAAAGGGAAAATATTTTATTTTTTGAAACATATGTGTGGTACTAATACCTAAGTAAGAGTAATATTAATAAATAAGTGTTATGAAAGTTCACTTACTGCCCCTGGGAAAGAAAAGAAGTGTTCAGAGCTCGGGTACTAATAAGACAAATGTAGTAGATTGGTCCTTAGAGCCCAGTTTATCAAAAATAATTTTACTAAGGGAACAATCCAAACCAAGATCACCCTCCCATTCAGTAAGAGTAACAAAGGACTTCCAATTTATTGTCAAGACATTTGCCTTAAAGGGCAAATCAATAACACGTTCAAAAATTGATCATTTCTCATGTTTAAAACCACTGAAAAGTCACCGTTTCGAGTGTAAGTGGTGGCTTTAAGCTACACAATTTGGTAGACTTCATATCCATAAACTATTAGGGATTCAAGTAAAATATTTTCCTACTAGGTAATGCTTATATGCTCCTTTCTCTTAATGAAGTTGGGAATGTCTGTCTTGACAAAGTCACATAGAAATTTTATATAGTTTTTTGCTATATATTTAGAATAGCTTTAAATGCCCCTGAAAGAGTTAGGAAATCTACTTTGCCCAACATTTCCTTTCAACTTTATAGTAATATAACGGTTAATGTTTTATCTTTATTTAAAACTTAAGAAACAAATGGCTTTAGGATCCTACCAGTCTCACAGTATGGTTCACCATCCTCCAAATGAAAAACATTATTACGAATGGGTTTTCCACAGGCCACACACACAAAACAGGAAACGTGCCAAGTTTGTTTCAAAGCATTGATGACTTCCTGTTACAGAAAGGTAATTGGATGTAAAGAAAGATGACAATACACAAATGCTTATTTTACTAGTTGTACCAACACAGCCCTTTTAAACTGACCCAAAGTAGAAACATGCTTTGTTCTAACCACGAGCTTTTCCTCTAAGTAACAGATGATACTTAAGGACAGACTCACAAATCGTCTAAACTGATACACTATACAGTATGTGTGTTTCCCATAAATACTCATCAATAAACTTATTTAAAGAATGATTATTGTGTTTTTTAAACATTATACATGCGGTGAATAAAGTAAGCATTTCATAAGTGTTTGCTATGAAACATTCTGCTTTCTCTCAAAAGGGTGTCAGGGAACATTAACTTACAAAGGTTTCATAGTATTATCTTGAAAATGTCACGGAGGGGAAAAAAAGAAAATGTCACGAGAAAGGGCAAAACATTTGAAAATTAAAACAAACCTGTGCTTTGGAGCATTATGGAAGCAATAACATAATCAGTATAATCCAATCAGTTTAACACATGTTTAGGATTCTGGAAATCAGCTGTGACTACACTAAGCACACACTCAAATGAGTGTCTAAAATTTGAACCATGAAGTGTGGATTCTAGTCAACAATGGCCCTATGGTTAAAAATAGCAGTATTAAAGACTTGGATCAGATTTTAATTAGTAAAAGAAGTCTTGAGAAGCTGGTTTTGCAAGGAATCATTTCTTTAGATTGAGAGAGATGGAGACACTAAACATTATTTTTGAAGAACAGTTAACAAAAAGGGAATTTACTCTTTCTATAATATTTATCCCAAAAAGAGTCCTCTTTTTTACACATAAAATATGGTTACAATTTTGTACATGAATTACTTATAAAGAGCAAACTGGAAAAAAAATACATCCTAAGATTAAGAATTATCTGGGATTGGTAAAATATATAGGTCATTTTAATTTTCTTCTTCACATTTTTTGGTATTTTCTAATTGCTGTAGAGTGAAATATTTTTTATAATAAAAATTGTTAAAATAAAATAAAATGATACAGAGAAAATTATTAGCCTTAGAAAACGCCACAGTTCACTACTGAAGGATACTGGGGGAAAATGCCAGTTGTTTAGATCCAAAAAGATTACCATGAACATGTCCAACAAATGTACATTGAACCAAATCATTTCTCAAGGCTTTTGGCATTTACTTCCCTATCCTTGAGACAGATTACTATTTCTTCTCTAATAGGAAATCAGACAACTAAAACACAATCCAGAGAATCTGTCTCTGTAGTGAACTTCTGGCCCATCTCTAAGGCAATGAGGATAAGATTTCCATTTCCTAGAACCTCATTTGGTTTTAAGACTGTTACCTGACTTCGTGTTATTAATTATTCTAGAATTTATAGAATATATTTATATACTAAAAGAGTATTAACATATATTCAACTTATTATTTGTCATTTAGGAACTGACAGCCTGTATCATTCTACTCTTTTGTTCCCAACATATTATACAAATTAATAATACAGAAATATTTCATGTGGTATAGTTATAATTTAAGTGTCCTCAAAGTTTTAGAACCATATAAAGATGTAATCTGAAATTCAAAGTTCTCAATAATTCATACTAACTTTTCTCTCAGCTGATATGAATTAAAGTTTCATTATTATATTTTTATAGACAGGATATTAGAATTCACCAATGCCATTTCCATCTTTTGTATTAGCTGTATGTTTCGTACGAGAACCTTGGATGAGGCACCTTGGATGCTTCTAAAATAAAATTCCATCTCCTAGTCATCCATAAGAAATGACTGACCCTTTCTTTGTAAACTGCAAACTGGATATTCCAGAGCAGGAAACTCATTCATTCATCATTATTTATTCTATATCTGACTCCTAAATTACTCCCTTTTTGAAAAGAGAAAAAAAAAGGTGCTTAGATTATTTTTCTATCACATGTATATGCTCATAAAATAGTTATATCTTTAAACATTATATGTGTTTAAGAAAAATATATCATTTATAAGCCTCATGTTTTATATATTTCATGAGATCTGTGCCCTGTGCTTGAACCCTGACAAATGGGGAAATGCTGCTCTTATAAAAGTTATGGAATTTAATTTAAAACAGTGAAGGTGTCAGTTCTGAGAACTCTGATGTGTGTGGTCCTGTGCGACCTCTTCATTCCTGAGCAAACAGGGTCCTGTTGAGGTAGCACACCCACAGTAAATTATTTTTTCCCTACAGTGGCTAGACTTTCACTAGACAAGAGAGCACTCAGTAAGACAAAACCAAAGACAACTTAACCCCATGAGTCCGATATACTTCTACAGAGGTCTATTTAGTTTTGCTTTACAATAATAAACAGTGATGAAAACAGAGAGGGGATCAAGCAAGAAGAACATAAAAAGGAAAACTGATGGAAGGGTTTCACAACAAAAAAATTATTGTGCTTTCAACCTCGCTCAGCATAAACAGGTTTCTGATACTTACTCCGAGGATCTTCCTTTGGCATCGCCCACATTCAGGAGCAAAGAATTTCTCGTAGCACAGCTCACAATACAGGGCTCCCTTCTCCTCTACAAACCCAATGTAGGCCATTGTATTTTTGCAGTGCGCACAGTTAAATTCTTCTGGATGCCAAGATTTCCCCAGTGCCACTAGGAATGGTCCCCTGCCAGAATAAAAGAGATCAAGTTGGCTGGGGAATAAAAGTTTCTAAAGTTAGCTTGGACAGAACCTCTTTTATGCAATATCCAAACAATTAAATACTTGCTCAATTATGCTTCTGAGGGCTGGAAACATGGGTGCTGTAAATTTACATAGGAACTCTGAGCATTTCTGTGAAGAGGAAAAGAGGGAGGAGTAAAAAGCACTTCAGGGATTCTTTCGAGGAAGGCCATTTCCCCCACTTCTTTCCATCTTCAAGAGATTTGGTGGTTATGTTTTTTGAGCTGCAACGAGTGGCTCTGTCTGTATGATGATTACGACAGAGAATGAGAATGTTAACTCCAACAGAAAATGAAGTAACCAGAAAAAAATATATGGGTTAGGCAGAGACGAGAATTTGACATTTCTATAAAATAAAGAGAAATCTCAATTTGGTCATGTCGGAGTCTTAAAATTTGTAGCAATTATTACCTGAGGAAACACTGCAGTCCATTTCGGTTCCCCACACATTGTTCCATTACTTATTTCTCAACTTTATTAAGCATATCAAATGTTTATGACCCCTCCGAACAGACTATGGAAACTGTCAACTGGATATTAGAGACTGTTTTGAAGCTACTTAGAAAGGTTTTATTTAATTAAAACATGACTGATTTTTAATGCACATTTGTATCAAGGTAACAAATGTTTGTAAAGAGATTTTTTTCCATTAAATACTATACAGTCATGAACTGATAAGATGGGTTTGGTTTGCTTGACAGGAATCCATTATGAAGCCTTATCTAGTCATGAAGCCTGCAGAAATGAACCATTCTAGCCTCTGCAACATACTTTTCAGTAGCTCCATCACACTAATCTTTATTCACAGAGTGGCTTTACCTCTAAGGCACTTTTACACTTATCCAATTTGTCCATGCAACATTCCTGTGAGATAGACCAGGGCAGTTATTTCAAACTCAGTTTAACAGATGGAGAAGCTGAGATACAAAATGTTCAAAAGATATGACAAATATCATAAAATCACTGACAGAGTGAAGGCCAGAAGCTGAATTTCCTGATTTCTAGCACACTGGTGTAGTCAACTGATATTCTGCTTTTCATCTCATTACCGTCAATTATCATCACTGAGTGACCACAGGGTAATTGTCAGTAAGCACGGATACCTGACTTCTAGGCAGATTATTAATAGGAAAAGTCACAGTAATGAGCATCACAAAATCAGAGCATTTTTTTCTCTTTTGACAATGACATAAATCTTAGTATTCAATAACTATTTCCACTGGGAAATTCTTTACAAATACATTGATGTTTACTCCGAACCAGCACCTAATTTTGCAAGAGTCAAAAAAGTAAAAAGGCTCTTGATGAATGATAAAAATGTGTTTTGTGAGGTCTAAGAGGGTATTTTCTAGCCTCATTTTTTGTTAACTTGTTTTTGTTTTTGTTTTTATTAATAACATGATGCCAACTTTTATCAGACAGAGCATGCAGTTCTCTTAGCATTTGAGACAAGTAGTTTATTATTATTTTTTAAGCTTTAGGGAGCCATAAATTTTATTATCACTAACAAGGAACGTCTTTGTTAACTAATTCCTGACAGGAAAAAAAAAGGCTATAGATCATTTATTCTGTAACCAAATGTTACTTTGGGTAGGCTGTCCCTCAATTTTTAACTGGATTATAAATAAGTCATACTCAGCAAGTTCCTTCCTCTCATTTTCTCAATATGTATTTGGCAAGTAGTTTAGCTTCAAAGATAAACCAAGGAGTCAGAGTGTTCAAAGCTAGACAAAGTTTTACGAGTGTGTGGAGTTTTTCTACCAGTAGGTATCTGGTTATATAAGCTTGAAAAATCTGCCAGGTTAAATTTACTGTGACCACAACATAGGGATGGTAGAACTTTGCTACCATTTGTTTGGACACAAGGCAGATTCCAGAGGATTTGTTAGGCTGAATTAGGGCACATCTTCAGCTCCTCCATAGGTTGGATGGCCCCTTGAGGCCAGTATCCTTATTTAGCTTTCCAGATTGCAAAAGTCAATCCAACCTCAAAATCCACATTCTATCAAAGTGTTGTATGCACTTGGAGTAAAGAGAGAGCTTTACTCCCGGAACATGGCTATCAGTGCCACCAAACATTTAACAAAATTCATCTGAGGGGGAAAAACAAAAGACATCTAAGAACAACCGATTCACGAACACACAATCCATTTTCTAGGTTTAATAAAATACACGTTGAAATCAAGTCAGACCAGCAGAGAAGGAGGTTCTACAACTTACGGCATATTGGGCCCGACCCACTCCACAGAATTACTCTCTTAACGACCGGTGCGCAACGTGATACCATCAGTCTGCACTGACACTTGTCACAGTAAATAGCTCTGTAACAGTCACCCCTGCTCTTCCTCTAAGTTGCTGTTGAGAGTGCTATTTGTTAGGTCACACAGGGTCATTTTCACATGTACTCCTTAGAGAAAGTCCTTTCAGGTTTTTGTAACAAGAACAGTTTTGCTTCTCTGAGCAATAGGCTTGTTTTTTTACTCATTGTGTAGTAAGTTTAAAAATTAACTTTCTTTTTTTGTTGACCACTAAAAGGCTGAAAGCCAAATTTAGTCTAGCCCTAGGCAAGTATGTAGGTCATCCTTATAGGTTTTGTCCAGTCTTAATGGCAAATTTTTGTCCGATCTTCATTTTTAATGGTCCCATTCATGATTTCCAATATTCTTTTGCTCCCTTTTATAATTTAGAAGATTTTCTTATATTTCACGTATTCCTAAAAGTGTTTTTAAAAGGTTTCCAAAATAGTTTCTATTACAAATAAATTAATTAAATTAATTAAATCATCCAGTAAAAGAATAACTTTTAGATATCTCCTTATCCTTATCAAATTTGAATAGTGAAATGTCTTAACAACAGTAAAGAAGCTCCCTCTGCACCTTTAAAAGCTGAACTGAAAATGACCCTTGCTCCTGCCAGATCTCCTGTCTTAAACATGCTCAGTGCAGGTATTGGCCTAGCCAGATATTCCCCCCCCCAACCCCGCCCCGGCTGAAAAAGCATCTTTCCCATCATGCCCTTGAAGTTACATATAAACACTCAAATCTCTTACATATAACAAAGTATTCTCTTCTTTGTGTTAGCAGAGATTGATTTAACAAATTCATTAACATAGGATTAACACTGAAGTTCTTCTTGTTCCAGGCAGGATTGGGTTTCCATTTGTGAACTGGAACTACAGGCTTGGGTAAATGCAGAGTGGAATTAAGTCTGCCTCTACCTCTTCCTGCACTCTACCCCACAGCCCTTCCCAAATACTCCTTCACTGACAAAGGAGGGGACGGGAAAGAGTAAAGCACTGATTGGCTGAGAGAGAAGAGCTATCCTATCCCGTGAAATTTTTACTGTTTATTTTCTGTGAGACTTACGCCAAAAAGAAAAAAAAAAAAAAAAAAAAAAGAAGAAAGGCAGGAAAAGATGTCAAAAGGAACAGAAAAAGAAAGCTTATATATATATATTTTTTTTAAGATTTTTTATTTATTTATTTGACAGAGACAGAGACAGCCAATGAGAGAGGGACCACAAGCAGGGGGAGTGGGAGAGGAAGAAGCAGGCCCACAGAGGAGGAGCCTGACGTGGGGCTCGAACCCGGAACGCCGGGATCACGCCCTGAGCCAAAGGCAGACGCTTTAACCGCTGTGCCACCCAGGCGCCCCAAGAAAGCTTATATAGTGAGAAGGTGAAAGGGATTGCAAATTTCAATAGGCATAATCTAACAGGGATTCAGTTTCAAAATCAAATGCTTGCTTCCTGCCTCTCTTTATTATTTAACTAGAACAATAACGCTCAGTCACAGACGTTAGCTCTATAAATAGGTGAAGAAAATATCAACAGCTACCTAACATTCCTAAGATCACGTGGATGATGAAGTGTAAAGCTGGAATTCTCCAAGGCCCAGCTACTACAGATTAAAACTTGCATTTGACCAAAAGTTACTGCATCAATAGAAGTTAAAAACAAAAAAAGCTAAGAAAATCAAAAGAAGTTAATCAACAAAAGTTAAAAGCAAAACCACATAAAAATCCAACTCATGCTCAAAAATAAAAATGGAATCTGATACTCTACTTAATTAGATATAATAATAAAAATGTATAAACCAGTTTTACATTATGGTCAAATTTTGGGAAAGGCCTGGCATGAGCAAAGACTCCAAGAACAACAGAACCAAAGGAAGAGTTTTCTGAAAGAGAAAAAATTATTGGAAGAAACAGTGCACACACAATTACAAATACAAAGACACACTCAGGAAGCGAGAGTAAAAGAGGATGAAACACACTTGAAATAATAGTAAAACACACTATCGAGACTTACAATACTCAAAATTAGCAATATTAATAATCCTTCCTAAAATTTAGAAGTGCTGCATTTTTGATACCCTTAATTCTTCATTTCCAGTACCTTATGTCTGAACTTTCCAATTTGGAACATTAAATAACATACTTCCACCTTTATTGAGTACCATCTTTAATTTATAAGCCCTTTAAAATACTGCCCTTTAAAAGGTTGTGAGGTCAGCTATAGCTTTTTATTTTAAAGACATAAATGACTCAATGTTCAAGAATAAATGCATGAGTAAAATGAGTCTGAACATAACAGTGAATAAAAAAGACAAATTCTTAAAAAAAAAGTAATATTAATTGATAGTTCTTTAAGTCAATTGGAGAGAATTATACTCAATTATTTATATTGGTTATTATAAAATTCACAAAACAGGAAAATGTGTTTCTATATATTAAGACAAATGGGAGAAAATTTCAACTTGGAGAAACTTATCATAGATTCCTCCAAATATTTTTAAAAAGTTCAATCATCAACTGCACAAGTATTTACTAAATACAATGATACATGCCAATGCTGCTCTAGGAGCAGAAAATATGGTAGGAAATAAAGTCAGGAAAGGCCCTGCTTACACAGAACTTACATCCTAGCATGAGGGAGAAACAACAAACAACAATAATTTTTTATAAAAAGGGTATGTTGGATTTTAAGTGCTGAGGAGGAAAAATGAAGCAGGGAGGGAAGACTGTATATGGTGGTTGGGGGAGGGGAATTTAAACAGGGTGGCCAAGGATACCCTGATATTTGAATAAAGACCTGAGTGAGGCAAAGGTGAACTATGCAAATATCCAGGGGAAGAGAATCCAGGCAAGGAAAACCTCAAATGCAAAGGGCCTGATAAAGATGGCTGGGGAGTCTGAGAAACAGCAAGAAGGCCAGTGTGCCTGGAGTAGAGGAAACAAGGGCGAAATTACCAAGTAATAAGGTAGAGAGATAATGAGGTGGTGGTGGGATGGGGTTGACTACGTAAGGCCTTTAGGCCATTGTAAGGATTCTGGCTTCTACCAAAAGTAAAATCATGGGGTTTCCAGCAAAAGAGTGACACTATCTGATTTATGTTTCATCAGGATTTACTCTAGCTACTGTGTTGAGGACAGGTAAAGGGCAAGGGCAAAAGCAAAAAGGTTAATTAGAAAACAACTTCATTATTCCAGGTGAGAAATGACAGTGGCTTGGATCAGGGTAGTAGCATTAACACAAACAGGAAGAAAGGTTCAGATACATTTAGAAGTCAGAGTCAAAAGCATGTGCTGATAGATCATATGAGGTCTGGGCAATTGAGAGAACAGAGCGACCACTAACCAAGAGGAGGAAGACAGGAGAGGAGACGGTATGTTAGGGAGAATTCTAATATGGCCCCCTTAAGATACCTGCCTTCTGGTGTACATGGCCTGTATAATCCCCTCCTCTAGAGTGTGGGTGGAACCTGCGAAGACGATGGGACATCATCCTGTAATTAGTTTATTTTAGGATTATGCAGTGTAATGTCAGTGCTATAAAATAAGTTGACACTGAGTTAACTAAGAGATTTTTGTTTAGGAGTATATTAATTTCCACATATTTGTGAATTTCCCAAATGTTCTCCTGTTATATATTTCTAATTTCATTCCATTCTAGTCAGAGAACATACTCTGTATGACTTCAGTCCTTTTACAGTATTGAAACTTGTTTTATGGCTTAACATGTGGTCTTATCCTGGAGAACGTTCCATGAGAAGAATTTATACCCTCCTGTTATTAGCTGGGATATTCTACAGATGTCTGTTGAATTTAGTACATAGTGTTGTTCAAGGCTTTTTGTTGACTTTCTGTGCATTTGTTATATCCATTCTTGAAACTGGGATACCAAAGTTTCCAGCATTATTGTCGAATTATTTATCACTGTTCCCTTCTATTCTGCCAGTTTTTGCTTTGTGTATTTTGGGGCTCTGCTATTAGGTGAATATGTATTTATAATTGTTGTACCTTCTTGATGGATTGAACTTCTTATCATTATAAAACGTCTTCTTTTCTCTTTCAACACCTTTTTTCTTAATGGCTATTTTATCTGATACTAATACATATAGTCACTCCAGCTCTCTTCTGGTTACAGTGTTTTTACTTGTGTCTTTTAACCTGAAGTGTCTGTTATAGGCAGCATATAGCCACATCATGATTTTATCTACTCTACAATTCTTTTAATTAGAGTGTTTAATCTATTTACATTTAATGTAACTGCTGATAAGTTAGGAATTATGAGTGCCATTTTATTTTTTTCTCTATGTCCTACATTTCTGTTGCCTTTCCTACATAAAAGAATGAAAAAAGAATCAAGGTCATCAGCTGACAGTAAAAATGGGGAATAACTTATCAGAGGCTTAAGGGGAAAAAAGAAGATATAAAGTGGCTTTCTGGGAGACTGGAAAAGCAAACATACTAGAGAAATACAGCAGATTTTTGTTATTATTAAGGACACACCTGAGATTAATAGTCATGAATTTAAAGTGACACTGGTTAGTATGGTTGTGGGTTTCCTTCCAGTCACATCCACTTTCAGGTGTGGGCACAGAGTAAACCAAGAGTAGATTTTATCCAGCCCAGTGGTTTCAGTTAAGTGAATATGATGAAATGAGAGATGGGCAAAGGAATTGAGGAGATATAATGGATACTGACTAATGACTGACTATGGAATTCAGACTAGATAAGAAGGGAAGTGAGGATATTGGGACCCAAGGGACAGAGAAAAGAAATCTGGATCGATGAATCTGAGGTGCTGGGAGGCAGGGAGTGGTCAAAGGATTGCTGGAGTTGAGGTAATAGGGAAAGGGTGGAAATACAGGCAGTGGTTCTTGAAGTAGAGTGAGCTGCTTAGAAATGAGATTATGAAGGAAATGTAGTTAATGGTAAAGACAAGATCTAGGATATGAATGAAAATTGGTGGCTGAAGTTAACTGGAGGGATTACTAAAGTACAAGATGTCAGAGAATTGAGAGACCTGGATATTAGAAGGATCATATAATGAAATCATCAACATGGATTTCCAATATTAATATATTTTCCCGAAGCAAGATTAATTTTTCAATTTTACAACTGTGACAATTTAGAACCCTATAGATATCTCATGATTTTCCTAAGTAAACAATGTACCTCTCACAATGCTTACATTATTACATTATGGTTATCTGTGCCAGGGTTTCGGCTTTTCTATCAGATGATAAAATATATGAAAACAAGAACTGTCTCTTAATTTTTATATACTATAGTACCAGTATGACAACTTGCACATAAGTTTTTCCTTTTTCTAATATTTATTTTTTAAAATCGAGATATAAATGACATATAACATTGTGCAAGCTTAAGATGTACAATGTGGTGGCTTGATATGTTTATATATTCTAATATAATAACCACCCTCACAGCTAACACTTCATAAGTTTTCAATGGATATTTGTTGTATAAAACTATTGATTTTATAAGTAGACTATGGAACCTTATTGCTTGCGATTCCTTTCAAATAAAAGAAAGTGGTTTGTTAAAGCTAAATAATCCTCACCTCTCCTCTTTGCACCAGGAGGATTCTGGATGTATCCCTATTAGACTTATTACCACACTAATATGGTTGTTGATTTGCTTGCTTTATTTTTTACTACAGTATAACTGTATAATTTTGCTAGAGCTGCCTTAACAAAGTACCACAAGTTGGGTAAGTCACAGGAATTTATTTTTTCACAATTTGGGAGGTTAGAAGTTACATAGGTAATAAATGGTAGAACCTAAATTTGAGCCCAGATCTGTTCAATTAGTGTTAGACAAACAATCAAGGTGTTGACAGGGTTCCTCTTTTCTAAGGTTTTTCTCCTTGGCTTATAGATGGCCATCTTCTCCATGTGTCTTCACATGGTCTTCCCCCCCTATATCTCTGTGTCCAAATCTCTTCTTATAAGAACGCCACATTCTGAGGTACTGGGGGTTATGACTTCGACATATTAATTTGGAAGGGACACAATCCAGTCTGTAACAGTAACTTCGTTAAGGCAAGGGAATATGTCTTTGATTTCTCACTGGTGCTTATAGTGGGTGGTACGCAAAATACTTAATGAGTGTTACTTATAGAACGACTACATTTCATTAGATGAGAAAGTGGAAAAGGGAACCCTGGGTCATCTATGAGTCTAAGAATGCATGCATGTGGTACAAAGTCATTTTGGTGGGGAGGTAAGAATTTTTAATTATTCAATCTAGTATTTACTCCCTTCTTTCTCACTTATATACTCAAACATTATGAAGAAAAGTCCACTGCTGCACTCAAATTATGGCAGGTCTGCTTAAGCTGTTTTTCTCCTGACTTAATACAGTAACATATATGACTGTGTGTATAAGTACTCATAACAGTTATGTATTCATATATATTAACTTATCTTGAAGTATATTTTCTTTACACAAAATTAGAATCATACTTAAAATCAAAAATATATTTCTTTTTTCATCTTAATATAATACTATAAATATTTTTCTAAGTAGTAGTTAAAACATGAATAAAATTTAAAGTTAGATCTGGGCTCAAATTCAGGTGCTACCATTTATCAACTATGTGACTTCAGGCAAATATGTAACTTCTCTGTGCCTCAGTTTCTCATCTACACAAGTGAGGCAATTTCAGTAACTGTCTCACAAGCTTATGAAGAATTTAATGGGAATTCAGGTAAAATTCTTAGTGCAACATTTGACATAAGCTAAGAACACTTTAAACAATTATTATTATTACTATAATCCAAAACCAGGATCTTAATGGCACCATAATATTAGCTGAACATCTGTGTTCTTTCCAATTTTTCACTACAGTATATCTGAAATCTTGGTCTGTACGTATTGCTCAAAAAATTTGTTCTACATCTTTGGTTGTTTCCTTAAATTCAGGGGCTAACGCATTACAAGAAACTTTTTATTTTCAAGTGAAATTTAAACCAAAAGGGAGAATAAATAAAACCTATTAATAAGGGAATGCTGAGAGACTGAAATGCACCATGAAACGAACAAAAACCCCTGCCTGGCCTCTCCTTTGGGTAACTGAGATGGCCTGGTATGAGGGAAGTTTGAAAATCACTGAGCAAGAAACAGACCAGTAATGTTAAAAATCTCTCCCTCCCTAGAATAAACAATGGGTTACCTCAACGTGATTGTTCTGGTGCTATACTGCAAGCAGATACAGAACAATAGAACTGTGGCTATTTCTTTTAAGCATTCCATAGCTAAGAAGAAATTCAAGCACTATAAATCCTGTACTTCTTTCACAAAGATGCTAAGCTAAAAGTGAACAGTTTAGTCAACTCCAGGTTAATACAAGTGGTGAATAGATTTTAATGCCACTAGATGTAACAGTCAAGAAATAAGCTAGAGTTTTCATAAACCCATTCTATCAGGGAGACTAAAATGTGGTTTTGGCTATAATAACCCGATTTTCTGTTTCTCTATTATACCAACAACCAACTGTCAATCAATTCACGAGTATGAGTCAAAGAAATGGTACTTCTATCATAAATGGATTGGAATTGTCCAGAGCAAACTTAATCAAAGCCTCAGTGGAATTTCTTATCCTTCTATAAAAGGCCACTAACTAATCAAAGTGATGTCTATTTAGGCACAACATTAATAACTCTTTTTGAGGTTCAAATAAACCAAAAAATGTTAACATTACATCCAAATAAAATGTTCTATGGAGTTAAGCTAGTTGTAAGACAGAACTAGTTCAGTACTAACATTCAGTGATTAAGTTTTCTGAGGTTTCCAAAAACAATTAACTTTGCTAAAAGAAGTTAAAACAAAATTTGCCTTAGTTTGCTTTCACTTAAAAATTTTTAAAAATTTGAGATGCTTAGAAAATATACAATAAAACAATACAAATTATAAACAAATAATATAAATTATGCTGTAGAAAATAAGAAATATAAATTATAAAATGATCCTAAACTTCCCAGAGTGTGCCAGGTTACAATATTCTGTATTCAAAGTATCAAGTCTGCAACCGTAGCTTGTTTTTGAAACAGGTGCCCAAGAGAACGTCACTTGATCTAACATGTCCTTGCTTTGGTAAGTGATACTGACACTGAGGCCAAGAACAAGAATAATGCTTTGACTAGATCTCTAAACTGACTACAGTCTATTCAAGCTACTTTAGCCTTTGAGCACTAAGCAAATGTGCTATGTTAATTACTGTTATATGATCTTGACATGAACTAATCCCTGTTCCTATTAACTTCCCTAGTAAATGAAGCTTTAATGCTTAACTGATAACAGTGCTGGGATAATCCAGAGCAATATAAAATTTAACAGATGAGGGAATAAGTGATGGCCATTTATTTATTAACATAATACATATTTATTTCACATGGCTGAAAGACTTTGCATTAAAATTACAACCTGGCCTAGCATTATAACTGAAACCAAGGCAGGCAGGAGGGGGGGGGGGGGGGATGAAATTCCTATTTAGATCTTTTTATTTTCTCCATACTAAGTTTTTCACATGCATTGGCACTGGTAATTATAGGATTTAACAGAATTTGATAATCAGACAATATGAATCAACAAGTGATAGGATTTGACAGTTAGCCTATCCAGTAATTGCTTACAACAGCATACAAATAGCAGTGACTCCTATCTCCATAAAGGGTGCTTTTATCCAGAATATAGCGTCCCTAACTACCAGTCTAGGTAGGTAACCAAAGTAGTATAACTTCTAGAAATAGAAGTCACAACTTATTTTTATTTTATTAATATTAATCCTAAAACTATAACAACTAAATACAGTTAGTAATTAAAAACACTTATTTATTGGAACAAAGCAGTACCACTCTAGAGTCTATTAGATTACATTTTTCTATAAGGTAGTAACCTTACAGTACCACTTTAGGAAAGTCACTCTAACCAAATTGATATTACGGCTTGAACAAGTGGGTCTAGAGTTACACATGACCTGTTCAGGTAAAATATTCACAAATGCCTTCTGTGTACTGGTTAATGTCTAGACTTGGGAAACTCTACTGATTTTCTCCTTTTCCCCATAACCATTATTACTACTACCACTGCTACTGGCTAATTCTTATTAAGCGGGTACTCAATGTGGAAAATACACTTAAGTGAAAAATAACAGCTTACAAAATATTATTATTATAATTCCACTTCTGTAAAATAACACCTGTCCTTACATGTGTGTGTTTTAAAAGTGTGAACTCAAATATTCTTAGTGGTTATCGTGGAAGGTAGAATTATGTATGAATTTTTATTTTTGCTTTCCATTTTACTATATTTTTGGAATGTTACAAATGAACGTTTTAAATAAAAGAGCTGTTTTATTTTTAATCATGTACTGTGTGCTGTGTTCTTGACACATTTATCACTTAATAGTGGGTCAAGGAAAAGAGTATTTATATTTGGTTTTTAAATAAAGTATTGAGGCTTCTTGGGCTCCATTTTAAGTATTAACTAGAAGCATTATCCTAAGCAATAACCATGTAATAGAGTAGAGGAAAAGCAAGTAAGTCTTAACCTTATTCAACTTTAGAGAATCCCCTGTTTCAACTATTTCAAAACAGGATAAACTAAAAACAAGGAGAGAGCCTGAACAGTCATTTCAACCTATCATTTGTTACTGCCAACAAGGCAACTCAACAGAGACAGCAAGGTCCTACTGGTGGGATCCCTGTAATCAACATTCTTATCTATACCTCCTAACACTTTAAAAATCACTAATTAAGAAATGCTCCGAGGCTCATTAAGTGCCAATATAGTGCCCTCACTTCAGATCTCTGGGCCTTTTATCCCTCTTGGAACTTAAGAGACAATGAAACAGATTTGGATAAAAAATATGTTAAAAAAGCAGGTTATGACCTAATTTAAAATTGAAAGCATTTATGAATAGATCTGAGGGTAATTATATCTTCCAGTGCTTAGGTATTTGAAAATCCAATCTTCTTTCTCTAGGGCTCAAAGTTCTTTATTTTATGTCACTAGTTATTTTTCATCTAAATGAAAAGTCCTCAATTTTTACAATTTGTAAAAGAATGAAGTTCAGATAAATGATCTTCAGGGTCTCTTTGAGTCTTAAAATTTTATTATTCTCTGAAAGGACACATTAATCGTTATTTTTTCTTAGTTCTGATAGCAATTAATAACAGAGAAAATTGGCATTTTTAGTTTTATTTCACAGAGTCCAGAATGACTTTTCATTATAATAGTATCTAACAAATATATATATCCAAATTTATCTCCTTCAATAACCATTACATAGAAATACAGCAAGAATATTTTCACTAATAAAATTTCAATCTTTCAGAATATATACAGAAAAATCAACACTGGAATTAAGTACTTTCAAGAAAATTTCAAAAATGAATAACCAACCTGATGACTTGGTTACAGTGGGCACACATTGGAGTTCGTTTCCCTGCTGGAATGTGCTCAGCTCTTTGCACTAAAGTGTCCTGGTCACCTGGCTGGGGCTGTCCCCCGGCTGAGTTGGCTGGTGCCACTGCTCCTGGCGAAGCTGCACTGTTTGAGATTCTTCCAGTGGAAAGTGCTAGGAGTTAAGACACAGAAGAATTAGCTTGAGAATAAGCCAAATATAAATTTTTTCTAATAATCAAATAATAATATTATTTTTTAAAATAATCTATTGATCTGTTTATTCACTCAAATTTACAGAGAGGTTATGTATCAAACACTGGACTGTGACTACAGAAATAAACTGAAAAGAAAATCAAGGATTACAACACAGTGAAAGAGTTATGACAGATGAATGCATTCAAAGAGTTACGAATGCATAAGGTGTTGTAGGAAAAAAATAGTCGCGTCTGCTTCCAAGAGGAGATACAGTTAAGGTGAATATGAACAGCAAGGTAGTTCTAGTCATCTAGACATCTCTGCAAACCATCAATAGATTTAACTCCAAAAACATAAGAGGCGCATTAAAAATCTCAATGTGTTGAAGATTTCAAAAATAAAAATGAACTCACTGTATTCTCTCTCTTCCTCTACTCTCTAGTAGACTGTGAAATCTGTCACCCAGTCATATAAGGTAGCTACGTAAGAACCATCTTAGGACCTTCCCTCCCTCATCTGTGGTTATAATGGGTCCTGCTGATTTTATATCACAAATACTTCTTGATTTTAGTCCACTCCTCTCCATTCCTACAATCCTGTCCTGGTTTAGGTCCTAACTGTCTCCCACCTTGCTAGTCGCCAAAATGTCTTGTCCTGCTTAAACACACCCTCCCAACTGCCACCTAGGGCTGGAATCTCACCAGATCACAACTCTGCAGAAGCCACTTCAAGGAGCTCCCTCTTCTCTGACCACTGAATGTATTCCAGGCTTTTCTAAGCACTGCACCCAGGTCCCTCCAGGGCTCTCTGCCTGCCCCACAGCCTCACCTCTCATCACTCTCTGCCTGTCTTCATGCTGCAGCAATACCAAATGCCTCACATTTTCTTGTGAGTCTGTCTATGCACAGGTTGTCTTCACTGTCATTTTTCTCCCCCTTTTTCTGGGTACCTAGTAACTACCATG
The DNA here is from genome assembly GCF_023065955.2 of Ursus arctos. Classification (NCBI taxonomy): domain Eukaryota; kingdom Metazoa; phylum Chordata; class Mammalia; order Carnivora; family Ursidae; genus Ursus; species Ursus arctos. The sequence continues at coordinate 74,645,699 of NW_026623111.1, read as the reverse complement.
TATCATTTAAGATTCAGCGCAGACGTCAACTGCTCCAAAAATTTTCCCTGAAGTACCTCTCCCCACTGCCCATGCCACAGACTGAACGTTTCTCTTCCACGTTCCCATAATTTTCTGTGAATGATTTTATTACTGTTTCTACTTCATATATCTGTGTCTTTCTCCCCCAGCTAAATAGTTAAGCTCCTTGAGGGCAGGAACTATGCCTTATTCCTCACCCTAGCAACTAATAGTGTCTGGAATGAATAAACAAACGAAAAAATTAATGAACTGGAATTAATACATAAATGAGTGAATGCAAAATCTGTGAGGGACTGAAACCAAGAGGAGGCCTGCACCTTACCCACAGGCAGTTACAATGTAGTAGAAAAGGCATATATTAAAAAGAGGTTTAAAAGGAACAACTTTTGTTTATAATAAATAATAATAATAACAGAAATTAACTACATGTATGTGTACTGACAGGTTTCATATTATAAGTGTGGTTACAGCGGGATAAAATTAATTAGGATAACTGAAAGGAGAACTCTCCCTTACCACAATAAAGGCTGTTTGCAATGATGTGCCATTGCAGATCCAGAAGCCCAGCATTTATTAACACTCAGCACATCTACAGGGCTCTGTCTGGCACTTGAGCTGTGAAATCACACTTTATAGGCCAGTGAGCTTTACTAGTGCCCTTGTTGCAAGTGACTCAACTGCTAGGACCATGTTTTCATTCCCTTATATTCACACTTTGTCTTACAGAAACGGGAGAGAAAATCACTGTATACATTCTCTTCCTTGTCACCTCATTTACTTGCACAGCACAACTTGCTCCTCTGTGGGCCTTCCATTTCTATATCCAAACCCGACTTCCCTTAGAGCAACAGATACGCATTTTCAATGCCAAATCCTGTTCTTGTCTTTAAATTCAGGGCATGCAAAATGGATTTCATCTTTTTGCACACATTACCAGCTCTTCCTAAGAAGTCCTTCCTGTACATTTGAATTCTCTCACTTACCTCTGGCACAACCCTCTGTTTCCTATGTGCCCTTGGTCCCTGGGCCCTAATGACTATTCCACTGTAGATGTTCCCAAGGTCTGTCCCTTCTTTTTAATCCAAACCCATGGGCTATCGTGTGAGTCCCAGTCTTAAATCCCTCAAGTCTGGACAATCACAAGTCTCCTAATTAGTCTCTCTGCGGCCAATCTCTTTTCAACCTATTCTGCTAGACTATTTTTCCAAATATACTACTTTCATCACGGTTTCTTGTTTATTCAGTGTTCATAGTCCAGTCCTTCAAGGAGCTCACTCCAACCTTCTTTACAAATCGTGTCTTTTATGTTCATTCACATCCTGGTCATCGCCATACTCTATTATACTTATTTAATATTTAACTTGAGCTATCACTATTTGCAGGCATTTTTGTCAAATCCTTATAACAGCTCTATGATTCAGGCAAGATTAGCAACATTTTTTAATTCTATCTGAGGCAAAGAATGGTTAAGGAACTGGCCCAAGGCCACGAGGCAAATAAAGGACAATCCTGAACCCAGGCAGTCTGGCTCCAGAGTCTATGCTCTTAAGCACTATGCTATAGCTTACTCACTGTCCCTGGAACATGCCAGGCCAGACCCTGCTTCTATGACCACCAGCCAGTGAAATGTCTCTTTCTCCAGCACTACTCATAGTTTTCTCATTCTATAAGGCTCATGGAAGTTCCATTTCCTTAGCTCCCCCCACTCCGCCACCCCATATTCCCTGACGATCCAAGCTAGAAGTGTTCTCTTGCTCCTCTGAACATTCGCACAACACCCCTGCCTGTATAATTTATCAATATCTTAGAACATCTTTTCCTTCCTAAGTCAATGATAAACTCTCAAAGAGGATAAACTATATAATTCTTTCTACCCACTATCAGAAAACTGCTTCACAAATAGAAGGCAAAAAATTAATATTTAATCAAGCAAATGAAAAACGGGAAGGTTCCAAATCACCTTCATTTTGCCTTTTCAGAGAACAATATTGAGATAGATATTTTTAAAATGTGGATTAGGTTCAGGATTTCAAACAGCAGGAAAGTTACCAATTGAAAAATCTGAAAATTAGACCTCAAAGAGAGTGAAACCCTTTCATCTACCATATGCCTTTATTTTATCACATTATCTATGCATAAGCCCTAAAGTACTGAGTCACCAAGACATTTTTAGCAATAAAAGAGTATAGTAATTCTCCATCAGTCATTGTAAAATGGGACATAATCCATCTGGTCCATGCCTCGAGGAGAAGGTACATAGGGAACTAACTTACTAAACATGAGAAGCTATTCTTAAACATGAAACATGTGACTGTGGCTTAAACACATATAATAAAGCTCTAAGCTCACTGCTATTCCTTGCTTGGGAAGAAAAGCCTTGTTTTCTGTTACTGCCCCCATTTTAGCCACTCTGGATAAGACAGAAATTCTCACACCTCTGTTTTGTTGCCGTGTTGCTAGTACGTTGGCCCGCACACAAAGCTACACAAGCCCTGTTAATTACCAAGCCCTGAACATTTCCAAGGCATAGTTATTTCCCGTATGAATGAACTGATGTTTCATTTCTTCACACTGAATTTCTCACTACTTTAGCCTAGGAATGGGCAACTTTTGAGCCATCAAGTGCCAAGCCCCTGGCCTCTGCTCACTTGGCTTAATGGGGAGAGGGAGGTGTAAGGTGAGGTCTTGCGACAGGGAAGGGACCACAAAATGAGCCCCGTTTCCTTAGTGATTCCGTAGAGAACTGCACTACCATGCAGAGAAGAACAATCTTCCATGGGTAGTACAGAGACCGAAACACTTCACATTTATCGAACCTGTCATAAAAAACCACTTTTATGTAGGAAAAAATATACATCTCTTTAGAGATAGTAGCTTAAAGATGACAATCTACTTATTTTCAATAAAAACAATTACTTCTTTTAGGTTCTAATACAGCTATTACATAGGACCATTAAATTAGCCATTAAATTAGCCCCATTTCATAATCTATGAATCTAAGTCACAAAAAATTTAAGTGACTTACTCAAGCTGAATAATGAATGAGTCAGTAGTGTCACAATGAGAACATTAGGAAGAAGTTAGTTCTTGACTCAAGTTTTCCTTTTTAACTTTAATCTTTGAGCAACTTCCATTAAATTTGGCGTCTTTTGTGGCTAATCTCTACCCCACAGGGACCATGACGGAAAATTAATTTTTATTCTTTTGTATAAAATACAGCACCACAAAACGCATCTAGAAATTTAAAGCCACTGGCTACTCTCTAAACCAATAGTGTGGGTGAGAATATCTTACTAACTTTAGAATAGTTATTTGTGAGTCATCTAAAGGTTTAGAATGACGTACATTCATACCTATTTCATGTTTTTGTTTTTCAGCATTATGATAGTCAAACTGAAGATTACAAAGACTATTATTAAATAAACATAAATTAGTATAAAAACCTAGCAGCATACTAGAATATCTTCTCAGTATATAATACAGAAAGTTGTCAAATTGATCAAGTAAAATATACCCAAGCCACAATATGCTGAGTTGCTAGTTTTTCAAATAATTGTCATAGTGATATATTGGAGAATCCTAAGAAGCAACACTACAGACTATAAATTGGAAAAAAGAATTTTAAAAACTTGAACCATATGCATTAATTTAGGTAGGACACCTACCTCCTGTTGTTAGGAAAATCTTTGTGATACATCATTTGGAAAGATAAAGCGAAAATTCTTCACTCTAGAAAGATCTTAACTGCATTATTTCCCAAGCAGGTGACTCAGGTTTACACTATTCAGCAAATTAGTTAACACAAATTTTAGGCAATTTTATATAATTATAATAATACATGTAATATATATTATATATAATGTTATAGTAATTATGTACTATGTAATATTATAAAATACTATAAGGAATTCAAAATTGTCTATTTACTGTGTGCTTCAAAAATAGCTCAGCTCACTAAAGGGCACTCGTTTATATAAATAGCTTTTAGAGAGAAAATAGAGATTAAGACTAATAGAAACCCGGGTAGTACAATGTGTGCATTCTCTGAAATCAGATGTTTTCTAACTGTATTAAGAATAAAGTGGGTTAGGGGTGCCTGAGTGGCTCAGTCGGTTAAGTGTCTGCCTTTGGCTCAGGTCATAATCCCGGGGTTGAGCCCTGCATCAGGCTCCTTGCTCGGGGGAAGCCTGCTTCTCCCTCTCCCTCTGCCTGCTGCTCCCCCAGCTTGTGCTCTCTCTCCCCCTCTCTTGCTCTGTCAAATAAATAAAATCTTCTAAAAAAAAAATAAAGGGGGTTATTTGATATTTTTGCTTTCTATCCCTGCTCAAAAAAGGCTGTCCAATACATTAAAAAAAACAGCAGTGAAGATTATAATGTATACATTAAACACCTGGCCAGACTGTACTTAAATAGGCATGAAATTCATCGGTTAATTCTTTTGGTTCAAGTCAAATTATTCAACTACCAATAAAATATTCTTATTACTGATATGTAATAGGTGAAAAAAATACATTAGGTCAAACCTTACTTGGAAACTTAACATAAGTCAATCGGGGCTGGTGGGGATGATATCCCAAAAGACAAACTAAAGTAACAACAGATGTAGCTAGCTAGTATCTTCTAAGGTAGGTTAAGATGTAGTGCTTTTGAATTGCTGAACAAATCATTCAGTAGAAGAACAAGTTTGGTGTTAGAAGATGAACTGCTCATAACAATATGAGAAATACATAATCTCTTGATTTCTTACCACCTCCATAGTACATCCATCCTTGGTCCAAGCCACCGATATCTCTTGCTTGACTTACTGCAAAGAGATTTTGCTCCTTTTTTTTTTTATTAAAGATTTATTTATTTATTTATTTGACACAGAGAGAGACAGCCAGCGAGAGAGGGAACACAAGCAGGGGGAGTGGGAGAGGAAGAGGCAGGCTCCCAGCGGAGGAGCCTGATGCGGGGCTCGATCCTGTAACGCCAGGATCACGCCCTGAGCCAAAGGCAGACGCCTAACGACTGAGCCACCCAGGTGCCCCGAGATTTTGCTTCTACCCTTGCCAATATAGAGGCCAGAAAAACCTAGGTCAGACCTATGCTCAAAACCCTCCAAAAGCTGCCTTGTAACCACTGGTCCTATAGAATCTGATTCCTGCTAACCTCTCTGACCTGATCTGCCACTCTTCCTTTGCCCATTATATGCAAGGCACACTGGCTTCCTTAGTGCTTCTCTAAATGGCCAGTATGCTTCTGATTCAGCTCCTCTGTACTTTCTCTTCCCTCCTCCTGGAAATATTTTCCCTGGCTGTTTGCATGGCTTGCTCCCTCATTTCCTTCAGGTTCTCTGCTCAATTTTAAAATAACTAATTTTATTAATGTGGCTTTCTCTCACCATCCTATATGAAATAGCAACCCCCTACGACAAACCAGCATTCCTTATACCCATTAACTGGTTTATCTTTCTCCACAGTATTCATCCCCATCTAACAAATTTTATATTCTTTTTATTGTTTTTTTATTCTCTATCTTTCCACACCTTGAGGCCAGGGACACAGTCTATTTTGTTATTGAAATATTTCCAGCACCTAGAACAGTTCCTGGCATACTGCTTAATAAATCTTTATTTAGAGAATGAATGACTCCAGTACCAAAATTATCATCTTTCCATTAAAAGGAACCAGACTCCTTAAAGAAACTGCTAATTCTAGGAGTGGGACAGAAAATAAACAGGGGAAGTCTAGAATATCTTGTCATATTAGAAAAGGAAGGAAGCTATCAAAGACTACTAGAGTTGTATCAAATGGACTTCGAAGAAGCAGAAGAGACAGTGTGAGCATTAATAAGGATAATAACCATGGACTAAAATACTTCAAATATGTTTAACCTCACGAACTCATGATGACTCTGAAATTTAAAAACAAAAACCCAAAACCCATTAGCATTAATCATCTTTAGAGGATGCTAAGGAAACAATTATTTTAAAAAACAGTAAAATTTAATAAAGAAAAAGAATCAAGCTTTAACGATTTATCAGTTTATAACAGATATGTTTCATTTATATGCCACTCACTCCCCTGCCATTTCTGAATTATTCTGAAGCAAATTCAAGATCTATTACTTAATCCTTAATATTTCAATATCATCTCTAAAAGAACACTCTTTTAAAAAACCTAACCATAATTCCACTATCACACCTAAAATAAAACAAAATTTTCCTTAACATCATCAAATAACCAATTTTCAATTTTTCCTCATTAACCCCTGTATTACTATTTTACTGTTGCTTACTGGCTTAAAAACAACGCAAGTGTATTGCTTTACAGTTCTCCTACACAGATATTACTGAGCCCAAATCAAGGTGTTGGCAGGGCTGTTTCTTTTTGGAGGCTCTAGGGAGAAGTCACTTCCTTGCTTTTTCCAGTTTCTAGAGGCTACCCAAATTCCATGGTCCGTGGCCCTCTTCTGCCATCTCAAAGCCACCAACAAGCTCTCACACTGCTTTACTTTATCCCCCGTCTTCTGCTTCCCTCTTCCAGTTCTAAAGATCCGTGATTATGCTGGGCTCCTCAGGATAATGCAGGATAATAGCCCCATTTTAAGGTCAGCTGATAGCATTTGTAAACCCTTCTTCATCCCTAGCTCACACCTGCGCCATGTAATATATTTTCAGGTTCTGGGTATAAGGACATGACCATCTTTGGTGGTGGAGCATTATTCTGCCTACTACATACCCCCCAACCCAGTATTAATCAGGATTCAAATAAGGTCCACTTGCTACATTTGGTTATATGCCTCTGAAATTGCTTTTAGTTTATAATCCCTTTCATCTCCCCACCCTTTTCAATATATATGTAGAAGAAACCAAGTCTCTAGTTATATAAATGTGTGTACCTGAACTTTTTTCTACAGTAAAAACTTGAGCTTTTACACATATTAAATTGAATTGTTTCATCTTTGTAACACTATAAGGCATTAATATTACTATTTAACAGATTGAGAATATAAAGCTCAGAAAGGATAAGTGACTTGATCATGGACATGTAGAGCAATAAAATGAGGCTAATGTTCTTTGAACAACTACTATGTACCAAATAATTTGCTGGGCTTTACCATTCTGAAAAAGAGAGACATAATTTCTCCCTCATGAAGTTTAAAGAAAGTTAATACCAGTAAACAGTCAATTATGTTATAGTGGGATAAGTGACAGAATGATGGAAAGATAATGAATGTAATTATAGATCTTCATTCAGTCAAGTATATACTGAGGGCCTAACAATGTGACAGGCACTATCTTATGTGTGGGTACACAACAGGGGGCAAAATGTGAATAATCTTTGTCCTCACGGAGCTCATAGCTTTTTTTGCCTTTTTTTTTTTGAGTTGGAGGTGCTTGTGGTTCATCTAAGTACAGATAGTCTATTGAATATATGAACTCAGGAAAAAGATCTGAGCTATAAGAATTGATTCAAGAGTCATTAGCATATTGATGACATTTGAGGCTGTGGGAGTTAATGAGATTGTTCAGGGAAAGTAGAGAATGAAAACAGAAGAGCTCCTAAGGGTAAGGCAAATAATATAAATACTCTGGGAACACAGAGAGAGGTAGGAGAAAAACCAGAAGAGTGCTTGACGTAAGCCAAAGGAGAAGAGTAGAGAATTTGGGATTCAAAACCATTTCTGTCTGACTCCAAAGCCTATGTCCCTATGCACTGATTCATCAAATATTTATCAAATGCCCACAGTGTCAAACTCTTTGCCAATCACTGCAATAACCTATGAAAATATGAAGGCAGATCTTCCCAAATGTGGTCTAAACCTGGAAGTTCTAATTTCTGGATCATTTTAGAAGGAGACAATAGTGATAACTGAGATGATTAATTTCTGCTACTTTATTTCCTGAATGAATCTGCCAGGATAAATTTAGGAATAATGTATGAAAGCACTGTTTTTTATTTACCCTGGTGTGCCCAACAGCTTAGATTATCACCTTTAAGCCCTTCATGTACTCTATAAAAGATGAGCTTCCTACAGAGATCTAACTTTCTTTCCCTAAACATAGCTGCCCACAGTTTTCAGCCATTACATTTAATGGCTGTAAAGTTCTTGAAATAAAACATATGGATAAAAGGATACATTCTTCATGTTTTGAGAAAGAGATCTACATTTAAGAAGATGTATATAACTGCTTCAGAAAGGAAAATAAAATTAGAGATCTAGTACTTTTGCTAATGACAAACAGTTTTGAGCATTTGAATATTAAATTCATTTTTTGTTGTACAAACTCTACATAAGTGTGGGATATTTCAACTACTATGTTTGAATTAGGATAAAGCAGCAGAGAAAGTTATGCCAATAAATATAGGAATAACCATAAAATATTTTTCTAAATCCTGTAATATTTCATTCTTATTAAGTCAGAAATAAGGCTGATATCAACTAATGCTCCCTCCCCAAAAGGAAAAAGACAATGTTTACAGCTTCAACAAGACAGAAGTCAAATGTGAGGTTTTATAGTGTGAAAAACAACTGGCTCAAATGCAAGGGGTATTCCAGTTATAAACACTGAGGCTAATGTTGTACTCATATAAATAACTGGGCTACATCAAAGTGACATGCTGGCACTCCTGGGGAGGTAATTCAACATCTCAGAGAATTTGTTCACAAAGGTATGGTAGAAATTTTACACATACTAAATCGGGTAGCAATGATGGCAACACACTTGCATATTATTGTGCGCAGCACGCGCTTTCTTCTCTGCCCCTTCACCAACCATCTCAAACAGATGGTGGCCAAGAGAAGCATAGAATCTGTGCATTTTGTCTGTCAAGCTCCTTATGTTGAAAGCATAAGCAACAGTCTACTCTTCATTACCCAGGCATGAAATCATATCCAGGACAAATAGGAAAGGTTTAAAGTTAAGCCAAGATCTAGGATCAGAGGAAAGTACATTCTAGAGAGTTTTGTGCAAATTTTATTAAATGGAATCAAGGATTTTTTTATTCAATGATTAAAAGCAAAATTGACAGATTAAACTATTATCAGTTCTCTAAGCAGTGGGGAATGCTGGTATGTATGCCATAAAGAATTGGAACAGGTGCGCCCAAGGCTAAGTATCAAATATTTCCGCAACTTCAGGAGGTTAGTTTCTTCCATTAGCAGCCAGCCTTTCAACTCTAAGAACCCAGATTAAACTGGATCTAGAGTGTCTTAATTAAAGTGAGCATGGGGACTTGGATTAGGTTCAGTTCTCTTCTTTCTTAATTTGTTGCATCACATGTCATTAAAATTTGGGATATAGGCGGTTGCCTTTTTCTCCCAACTAGCTGACCTTATACAGAAAACTTCCATTTGATCAGAGTTACAAGCAAAAGAAACCCAGTGTGTACCTTGCAGATAAAGATATGAGATCTTAAAATATCTGGTTTTGCCATCATTCAATTAGAAATCAACATTTTATCTATCAGTTATATATAGAATTTTCTAAATAATTTCAATATCACTGTTACAATTTCTAATTTTACAATGGGAAGACAAATCCTGCTCTAACTGTGGGTGGTCAATGTGTTTCATGTTAAAGAAAAGGCGGGGGGAAGGGAGGGAGAGAGGAGAAGGAATACTAAAGAAAAAGAAACAAAAAATAAAAACTCAGATGAATTATTAAAAAAACAAAAAAATAAATTCGAGCCATCATTCACAACCTTGAGAATACCAAAAAGGATCACTGGTGAACTCATATAGAATCTAAGCTAAGAATTTATTTAAAATGTTAAATTTGTGAAATTTTGTTCATATTTGGATGAGAAAACTATAAAGGACATATATTAAAATCAGTTATATTCACAATATAAGTAACATGATCTTATTTCCAAAGTAACATGAAACCCAAACGGGCTTGGCTTTTACCATTTTCCCACCAATTTTCATTTATTTATATAAATGAGAAAGCAGCCTAGTCTCAGAAATAAAGGATAAAGATACCTCAGGTTTGAGTTGCTCATGTAAATAGGATTCTTTTAATGCAGGGGAAAAAAACTCTGAAGCAGAAAGAGGAATAAAATTAAGGAGCATTCCCCATGTCAAACAATATCAACAATGTCTCTCGTGATGAATACATGTTACTGGAAAATTGAAAACTTGGGTAACTCCTTACGTTTCTCTTACTACTACCACTAATTCTCAAAGCTAGTTCTCTCAATTGAAGCCATTAGATCTCTGAAATAAATGATACTTTATTATCATTGTCCAAAATTATGTTTGAATTTCACATCTTTTAAGAGCAGAGAACACCGCTCAGCTATTTTATGCCAAAGGAAGCAATACATCTAGCATAACCATAATGTTAAGATAACACTTGGGCTCCTCATTCTGCTAATTTCTAGCTCCATGACGCAGAAATGTGTTACGTTTCCTCACCTGTAAAACAGCAACTACCTCAAAATGTGGAAGACTTAAATGAGGTGATATAAGTAAAATGTTTACGTACATTTTCTTGAATGTGTAAGAAATGCTTCATAAATATCAATTATTATTACACTCTGACAGAAGATCTTACGTGGTTAAAAAAATAAAGTATCAACTCATTCAATAACTACTCAGAAAACACATCCAATGTTTTAGGTCTAGGAACTCTTGGTATGAAAGATACACCCAAAAATAAGATACTTGCCCCGAGGAGTTTATCTTCTCACAGGTGATGTTCACAAACAAATAGGCAACAGAGTGCCTTCAGATTAGTGTTGTCAAGGGTGCTTGTGACTCCAAGAAAGGTTTGCATCTACTATACAGAATTATCAAGCATAATTTTTCTTATTCCTGTGATTTTAAACCTAGGCTTGGCAATTTTTTTCTGTAAGTGGCCAGAGAGTAAATATTTTAGGTTCTGTGGGACATATAGCTTATGTTGCAACTACTCAACTCTGCCACTGCAGCAGGAATGGAGCCACAGACATCATGTAACAAATGTAAATACATGAGCATGGCAGTGCTCCAATAAAACTTTATTTACAAAAACAGGTGGTAGGCCATATGTGACCAAGGGCCAGTTTGCCAACCCTTGGTTTAAACCATATGCATCAATTAATAAGAAATAATAATTCTTTATGAAAAACGTATCTGAATAAATCCAGGTATCTTCCCTTAGAATAGATTTAATATTTTAATCTTAGGATGAAAGAAAAATGGGGAGAAAGAAGAGCTTTTACAGCTGTGCTCTTGCATCAGCACTGGAAAGCTTCCAACACAGAAATAAATTCCAGTTTAGAAAAAAAAAAAAGACAATTAATGGTTGTTACTTTTATTTTTTTCCTAGGAATCATGATTCTAAACCAAAATCTACCTTTTATACAAAAAGACAAAGCATATTTACATGCTTCACACCACAGTTTTGACAATGGACAGCTCTAGTCCGGCCTTTATGGCAAGTGGACTGTTTAGTTTAGTGATGTCAAAATGCAGGGGAGCAGATGGCAGTAAAACATTATTAGAAGAGATGAAACATACGCAACTGGTAGCAGTTTACTTATTCATATAAAAATTTAAAAATGGAACCAATAAATCTATCCATCTTAGCTAAGCAAATCTAGTTATCTCGATTTATTACTGTAACGTAAAGCCTACAATGAAATTTGGGATGGTTGTAGAAACTATAATTTCCTTTCTCACCCCTATCTTCTTTAGACTTCAAATAAAAGATAGAATTTATATCCACTTATAACTGAGATGCACATCATTCAATCTTTGATCTAATCAGATCTCATAAATACATCTGAGTCTTCCTTGGGAAAAAAAAAAAAAAGAATACATCAGATTTCTCCAAAGCTCTGTCCATAATGAATAAATAAGCTTTTCTTTATTGCTAAAATGCAGCACACAGAAGAGGCAGGGTACAGTAAGGGTCATGTTAACTAGAATCTTAGCTAAATTTTAAAAATGGAGTTTAGATGCAAAGAAAATGTTACTGAAAGCAGACCCTAGTAGCTGCCAGTCATCTGGTTTATCCTCCCTGTGCAAAGCAAGACTCATTTCTTTCAGAGAGGATTTAGTCCTCCTTAAATATAGTCATTGATACTGTCTTGTGAAACAAGAAAATGCACTATTTAGTCAGAATAACGGAGTTCAACTTAGTTCTGAACAACTTTGGCTTTTCTTAGGCTCTGTTGCCTCCCTAGTAAAATGATGCCCATTTAAAATTTTAATGACATTGTCTTATTGTACACTGAAGAAAAATACATTTAAAAACTTAAAATATTATAAAAATAATTATTATTAATCAGTGATACCCCCAATTTCACTGTTAAGCAAAGGTTTTTTGCTTCCTACAAGACTACACATTATATTCCTGAGTTCTAAATGCCCAAATGGGGATGGTGAGTATTCCTTAAGACCGGATGCAACAGAAGCTAAAATTAACTAAATATTCATTTTGAAAAGGTTGTGACTTTTTCCCTTTTTCATTTGACCAAAAGAAATTTACTATGTCCCAAAAGACTTTAAAATGATCCTAACTTTTCTATTTACAGCTTACGTGCACTGTTCTTCAAAACATAATTCATGTTTTTAAGAAGAATCAGCCATTTTTATAAATCTCATTGTAAATTAAGAGTCCCTGCCTTTACTACATATATTAAAAACTGTTTCAAAAAGAAAAAAATAAAAGAATATATATGTATAAATGCATATAACCTGATGAATTTATTCAATAGGAGTATCAAAGATTGTGAATGTCTAATATTAAATAAAATACTGCTAGTGTATTGAGTATGTCACCATCAGTTAAACGCCTTTTGTTTCATCAACGGAATGTCTGCCTCCATGGATACATTTAACAATACAAGTAAAAAAAGAAATCCAATAATTTTTTGCCAACATCAGGGGACAAAAGAATAAACAGGGAGTTGTGTGTACATACAATAAACGACAGCACCACGGTGGCATTATTCCAACAAGCTGTAAAAGATGCTAATGAAAATGGCAAAAGGAAAAATTTCAGCACACCTAGACAATACTAACTACTGTAAAAGAAAACATAACAGAGCTTTTTATTTTCAATGGATTTATAAAATAAATTTTTCTATAGAAAATGGTGATTACAGTATTAGCCAATATTATATAGCTAAATGATTTTCTGAGTAAGAAATTATAAGTTATTTATTAAATACTTAACATAATATTAATACAATTAAGTATCATCACAAATGCTCTTAAAAGCTACCTATTTTGAAAGTGGGAAAGAAGAAAAATCCTGTAATTAACGAAAAAAATTTCAAGCATATCAAGTTAAAGCTTTCTGAACTATATATATATATACATATATATGTATACATACACACATATACATACATCTACAACATGACTAATTTAATTTTTAATTTTTAAATTGTAGGGCTCTATAGAATTTTTCTTTTGTCTTGTAAGAAGCCCCTTTTCCACCTCACGATGTTTATTTCCATGACAGCATGTAACACAAGTCCTTCCTGCAAAGGCAAGGAATGCAGTGCCAAAGCTACCAATTTCATAATTCCAACTATAAAGAATTGGAAAAGAGTCAACTTTTAGAAAATTATAATTTAGGGGAAATTAATGTACTTGCCTATGCAAATGCACAAATAGACTATAAAAGTATGTTATGTTATAAAAGTAAACTTTAACTTATTTCTCAAGTATAATACAAGATGCAACCCACTCATATTTATATTTTGTAACTAGACATACTACTTAAAAAAAAAAACACCTAGACATATTCAACCAATTTTCTGTTCCATAATCTGACCTACTCAAAACCAAGTATAGTTTCTCCAAGCCAAATACAATCCCTGCCAGTGTTTTAGTAGAGGATAAATAAATGCTCTTTAGGAAATAAAGCTCCCCGGAAAAGCAAAGTTAGAACTTGCCCCCCAGTCAGGTTAAAGTGTAAAGCTGAATTCTCTTGTCCTTAGAATTCTCTCCATTCCCATGGCCACTGGCCAGGGTAACATTCATTATCATCGTTACTATCCTGGATTTCCTCAACCATCTCTTAATTTAGTCTCCGGGACTCCAATCTTAATCTCTACACTGAGGTTATAATGATATTTTAAACAAATTAATACTATAATGATCTTTTAATAATGCAAACCTGATTGTCACTTTCCAGTTTACAAATTTGTTAGGGGCTTCCTTTCTGCATCAATCCACACTCTTACTTTCAAAGCCCTTTTCTGACCAGGCACCTATTAACCCATCCAACCTTCTTTCCGGCCACTATATAGTCCCGAACATACTGAACAACTTGCTCTTCCTCCAAGAAGCCAAGTTCTCTGAGAGCTTTTGTATATGCCACTCCCTCTCCAACTTAGGCCTCTTCCTAAAAATATTCAAGGGGCATTGCTACATATGATTTTATTGTAGGCATAAATATTAACACTTTATTTCTGCATAAAATATGACTCCACTCTAAACTCTAATATAAACAAACATTCTATCTCAAGATTGTATCATTGGAACTTTATTGGTCTCTTTCTTTCCATTGATCTAGACCTCCCTGTCTTCTGACCTGGCCCTTATAACCCGACTTAACTCTCTGCACCTTTTTTGGCTGATTTCTGTTATTTACTGGTGCTTTAGTTTGCATCCATGTTAATTTGTCCACATTGACAAAGTGAGTGGCTATCCCTAGCATTCCACTGCTTGGTTCCTTATAGGGCATATATTCCCATATTTTTTAAGAAAAAAATTCCTACCACTGGGCTTCAGATATTACTACTTTTTTAATTACTGGAAAGAAATAATATAGTACTAGTCATAGTACTGCTGATGTTCACAACTTTTAAGTCTTAATGGCAGTTTAATGCTTCAAGGAGAGTGGAGTCCTCTGCTCCCTAAGCAATAGGTGTCATTTTTAATGGCAGCCTTTGGCAGACAGCATGTCCATGTTTGTTCAATGACTGCTGTGGGAATTTCAAGTCTGGTAGGAGGAAAGAACAATGTCTTGTGAATCCCTCAAATCATATGAAGAAGATGTCCAAAATATAACAAACTGACCTATCTACTCACTCATTTATTCAGCCACTGTCTTTTACTGAAGGCCTATAAACTGTGCCAGGTATTGTTTAGGTAGCGTAAAACAAAGATTAGGAAGACTTGGTCCCTGTCCATAAGAGGATCTAAAAACAGTGGTAAAAGACACATATGTAAACAATTACAATGAATATGATGAATGTTATAATAAAGCCATCATCAACATTTTGTAGGAACACAGAGAAAGACTAGCCAATTATTTAGAGGGCTAAAGAAAGGTTCACAAAGGAGATAACATCTGGTTTTAAAGAGTGAATAGAAATTTTTCAAGGGCTGAAGGGTGGAAAAGCATTTCAAATGAAAGCAGCAGCTTTACTAACCACAGAGGTGTGTGCCCAAGAAATGGTACGAACTCTTGAACTTTAGTGTGATGGGACTGCAGAGAACATGAAGAACTATATTACAAAACAGGCTGGAGAAGGAGGTTGGCACAAGGTAATAAAGGGCACACAAGCTCTGTTAAAAAGCCAAACATTTAATGTGTGGGAAGCAGACAGCCCAAAACATTTTCAAGCAGAGAAGTCACATGAGAACTGTTCTGCTGGATGTTAACAGTGTGAGCTATGAATGCCGTCACTAAAAGGAAGAGAGAGGTAAAAACTTAACCTTTCTTGAGTACCATCTATGTACCACACACTTCAATATATATCATATGTGTGTACGCATACATGCTTACTTATATACATACATACAAAACAACGTCATAGGGGACTTTTTTAGACACTTAACAGATAAAGAAACTGAAGGCTCAAATGCTCCATTTAGGGAATGTCTCTGGCATTCTGAAATTCACACCCAATAGGGCAGGCACTCCGATTCTTCAGAGCCACCACCTGTCAGCAAAGCTGGTTAGATGAACAATAGGCCTGGTCTAGCAAAGCACTGATTATATTCTAATGAATTAGTCATTCTCATTTTGTGTATAATTAAACTCAAGTTAGAAAACTGATGTGCTTCAAACATCTAATGGCTCTTCGTGACTTTTAAGACTGGATTTGTGAAGAACATCTGACTATATTTGGGTAAGACAGAAATATTTTATATCTGAATCAAATGAACTAAACCTACCCAATCTGGAATCCATAACCTAAAGAGAATCTAGGGAAAACATTACACAGCAAATTATATCACCTACATAAACACAGGAAAATATCTGTAACTTACACCATAAAATTTATGAATGTTTTGACAATATCTATCTACTTATTAATTATATGCAATATGAAGATTTTAAGCATTAAAAAATCTATAGCATACAAATACAATGAATTAAAATATAAGTTTAAAAAAGTACAAATCCCCAATTCTGAAAACTAACAAAAAGAATGTCACCTTTTACGTATCTTTCTAGATCAAGTCAACATTTCTAAAGGGGCTACTACATCTGAATTATTGAAGTAGTAAAAGCACACACAGGGCAAGTATAAAGTAGTATTGCTAACTTACATAAAACTCAAGCTTGGATTCTTACTTCTGTTGTATCTTAATGCTTTCATGCAGACTACGAACTTTTCAACATATTGCATCATAAAATAGTTAGGTCTTTGCCAGCCACTGACAAGCTTGTGTATGCATGTGTGGTGCTGTATGTTAAACTCCATGCCTGAGAAAAAGAAGATGATCCAATCTAAACTGTAATGCTGTTAACATAATCACCTAGTTCTTCTTTATCAACTTGTACAGCATTACTATATTCTTGAAAGACTTCTGGTAACACAAGCTATATAACACCACTAATGAAATGATCTAAGATTCAAAGTCAGAACTTCAGTGGAGGTAATGGAAACAGATTCAGAACACACTAGTAGGTCTTAAAATTTCAATCAGTATTTTCAATGCAGTTTTTTTTGGGGGGGGTTGGGAAGGTATCATTTCAAAACCATATTAGTCATCCCAATAAACAAAAGTATGTCTAAAATACTTATTTAAATAAACGACTTCCAAATTTTTTCTCAACTACTAAAACATAGTAAGAAATACTGTGACCCAAAATATATGTGTTTACCTGCTGACCCCAAATATATGTGTTTGTACTTACTTAAATACATATACAAACTAAAACCACATTTTCATAACATGATATCTACTACTCTTACTATGTTAAAATACTTAATATATTAAAATAGTCTTATATCTTCCATTTTATTTCATTTTTTTAAATGAAAATACTGGCTATAATCCATTAAACTGACTTCAGGATCAACCAAGTGGGTTACAGACTGCAGCTTAGTAATTTGTATCTCCTCCTTCTTGCCCAACTTTAGGACTTATTTTAAAACATCACTGGTAACAGTCGCTCTTTGATGATGATGGGGGAGGATCTTTTCTCACCTACATTAGAACACAGCTGTGAAGTATCAAAAGAAAGAAGCCTGAAGTTCTCGGTGTGAGAGAACTCAACACTTTACCAGAGTCTGCTAGGCAGCAACTGGCCTTTCTAGCTTTTGCTTCCCCTTCACTGGCACTGTAGTCTTCACAGGTGAACTGTGAAGAAGGTAAGAACCCATAATGAGACAGCTATCCCCTTCTAAATCAAAAGAACCTTTTCATTTGCATTAAGAAGCTCTTAAAACTACCTATCAAAGATAAGAGTAGATTCTGAGATGGTTTTGTTTTGTTTTGTTTTAAATATGGCTGGGGATTCTGTTATTTATTTTATGATTTTTACAAAATAGTGTAAAATAAGTAATTTTACATCATATAATACACATTAAATGCCAATTTGTAGCACCTAGAGCAAAATAAACAGCCGGAGTTCTGCAAATATTTTCTAATTTGAGCTAAGCATCATGATGTCATTCAACTATGATTCACAATGGCAAAACATACATATTAATGATATCAATGCTTTATAATGTCATATAATGTGTAATGGTTTATACTCTTACAGTTTTGCTCAAATTAAATTCACTTATATTTTCTGTAAAAAAGTATAATCTTTTAAATACAAACCATATGAATCATGATTACAGTTGTTTTATTTGACTGCTTTGATAATTCTAACAAATCACACTCAAAGAAGACAGGATTCTGTTGCCCTCTTGTGGTAATTTTGCTGTAGTGTCTTCTCCAGGAATTCCGCCTCAATTTTTTTCTTTTCACTTTAACAGTGAGAGTGGTATTTTGACCATAGTTTCTGAATTTCCAAAAGCAGTATATAAACTCTGCCCTCTCCAGGGCACATACTTAATGCCCTCCCTTCAGTTTCTACATCAGATAGTCTTTCCCTCACTTTTAAGAAACATTCTCCTGTTCTCTTCCAATTATTACACCAAGGAGATTTTTCTTAAAGTTACTTTCTATAGTCTAACGCACATACAAAATAATTAGAGCAAATCTCCACCTCATAGATAAGCTTCAAGTAAATGGAAAATAAATAAAAATGTAGGAGGCTGAGCTGTCATTTTCCCCCAAGAGAACAGGTCTTGCTAAATCAATTAACAGTCCAGAAATTTCAGAAGCTAATGACACTAGTCTAAATGTTTTAAGTTTTCAAAAGTGATAAAATAGTCCCTAAAATAGTCTAGATCATATGCAATGGCTTATCTCTTGCCCCCCTCAACAAAAAAATTTTAGCTTCTTTGTAAAATTAATAATACATAATGGTAATTCAAAACTATTCAAAATGACACTATGAAGTAATTTTAACTATAAATCATTAGTATTTTTCTAAAAATAATTTATTTATCGTAAAATTATTTAGTGTTAATAGATTTAAACACCATGGAAAATGCAAAGCAAAAGATGGATTCCTAAATTAAATTAACTAAAAATCCACTCCTAGAACTATAAAAATTATTCTTAAATATTAATAAATGATCAATCCTTTGAGCAATTCTTAAAATATATATACACATATATATACACATATGTATACATATACATACATACATATATATATATATTTTTTTTTTTTTAAGCAGTCCCTCGCGTATTCAATCAATTCTTATCCCAACACTGATGAGGATAGACTAGAATTCTATAGCAGTCAAGGTTGAAAAAAAAAAAAAAAAAAAGCACATTCTATGAAGAAGGACCAGAGAACATTCTAAAGCAAGGTAACATGCATGGCATGTCTCAGTAACTTAAGATGCTTTAGTAAGGCTATGGCACAGATTATAATTCGAAAGCAGTGGGAGATGACATTGAGAAGTTATTGGGAGCCAGACTGAAAGCCGACTTTGATGATAAGGAATGGGGAAATATAGTAAAGCATCTGCAACAGGAGAGTAAAGTGGGCAAATCAGAGTTTTAGAAAGATACTTGCTGCAGCATGAAGGACAGATTGATGGGGGTGAGAAGGAGACAAGGAAATTACTTAGAAGTTGTTTGCAATAACAAAGGCCTGAACCAAGGCAATGGCTCTGACCACTAAGAGGGGAAAGAAACTTGAAAAATACTCAGAAGTGAAATCATTAGGTGTCAGTTACTGTGAGAACATGGGGGTAGAGGTGGAAGGTTCTCAAGCTTACACTGGAGCTTTGGTGACTGGGTGGATGCTCCATTCCCAGAGATAGGTATAGGTAATAATACTTTTGGACATGCTGCATTTGAGGTGCGACCTGTAAACAGCAAGTAAGTTAACAATTTTGAGGATATGGAGTTCAGGACAGAGAGGACTTTAAATTATCAGTGGCTAGGTTGTAAAAGGAATCTGGATGACAGATCATTTAGAGAGTGTAAAGAGTGGAAGAGATGAAGGCTGAGGGTGGGACTGGAAACACTTAAGTATATAGTCCCATCTTCTTGTTAAGAGAGTCCTTTAGTCCTATAACCATAACCTTTATTCATGTTGGGAGGAACAGAAGATTATTTAGTCTGTCTTTATTTTGCAGATCAGAAAACAGAGGGTCAAAGAGGTTAAGTGATTTTTACTTAAAGCTATTTATCTGTAAAAGTGAATGAAAATGCAGGTTTCCAGATTCAGACCAAGTTGTTCCACCTTACTATTCAAATGTTCTGTTTCTATAACAAAATGAGGGATAAAAACCATAGGATCATCTCATTGGATGCAGAAAAAGCATTTGACAAAGTGCAACATCTGTTCATGATAAAAACTTTTCTCAACAAAGTAGGTTTATAGAGTACACACGACATAATAAAGGCTATGCATGACAAACCCAGAGCTTACATCATATTCAGTGATGAAAAGCTGACAGCTTTTTCTCTAAGATCAAGAACAAGACAAGAATATCTACTCCTGCCACTTTGATTCAACATAGTACATAGTCCTAGTCATCACAATTAGCTAGAAAAAGAGATAAAAGGCATCCAAATTGGTAAGGAGGAAGAAAAACTGTTACTATTTGCAGATGACTGATAGTATATATAGAAAGCCCTAAAGACTCTACCAAAAAGCTCTTAGAACTAATAAACAAATTTAGTTAAGTTGCAGGGTACAAGAACAATGCACAAAAATTGGTTGCATTTTTGTACACTAATGAACTACCAGAAAGAGAAATAAAGAAAATAATTCCATTTACAATTTGCACCAAAAAAAAAAAAAAAAAAATACCTAGGAATAAACTTAACCAAGGAGGTGAAAGACCTGTACTATGAAAACTTACAAAACACTGATGAAAGAAATTGAAGACAACACAAACAAATGGAAAGGCATTCCATGCTCATGGACTGGAAGATTTAATCTTAAAATATCCATACTACTCAAAGAAATTTACAGATTCAATGCAGTCCTTATTAAAATACCAACAGCATTTTCACAAAACTAGAACAAACAATCCTACAATTTGTATGGAACCACACAAGACCCTGAATAGACAAAGCAATATTGAGAAAATAGAACAAAGCTGGAGGCATCACAGTCCCAGATTTCAAACTATCCTACAAAGCTAAAGTAATCAAAACAGTATGGTACTGGCAAAAACATAGATCAATACAACAGGATACAGAGCCTAGAAATAAACCCATGCTTATATGGTCAATCACTCTATGACAGAGGAGGCAAGAACATTACAATAGGGGAAAAGACAGTCTTTAATAAATGTTCCTGGGAAAACTGGACAATTAAATGCAAAAGAATGAAATGGGACCATTTTTTTACACCATACACAAAAATAAACTAAAAATGAATTAAAGGCCTAACTTTGAGACCTGAAACCATAAAAAAAACAACTTAAAAAACATAGGCAGTAATCTCTTTGCCATTGGCCTTAGCAACATTTTTCTACATATGTCTTCTCAGGCAAGGAAAACAAAAGCAAAAATAAACTATTGGAACTACAGCAAAATCAAGGAAGGATATCATTAACAAAACGAAAAGGCAACCAACTGAATGGGAGAAGATATTTACAAATTATATATCTGATAAGGGGTTAATGTTCAAAATATAAAGAACTTATACAAGGCAACACCAAAAAACCCCAAATAATCTGATTAAAAATGGGCAAAGGAAGGAAATGTTGAAAAAGAAAAACAAAGCTGGGGGCATCACGTTGCCGGATTTCGAGCTGTACTACAAAGCTGTGATCACCAAGATAGCATGGTACTGGCACAAAAACAGACACATGGACCAATGGAACAGAATAGAGACTCCAGAAATGGACCCTGGACTTTATGGTCAACTAAACTTTGACAAAGCAGGAAAAAACATCCGGTGGAAAAAAGACAGTCTCTTCAATAAATGGAGCTGGGAAAATTGGACAGCTATATACAAAAGAATGAAACTTGACCACTCTCTCACACCATACACAAAGATAAACTCCAAATGGATGAAAGACCTTGATGTGAAACAGGAATCCATCAAAATCATAGAGGAGAACATAGGCTGTAACCTCTTCGACATCAGCCACAGCAACTTCTTTCATGACACGTCTCCAAAGGCAAGAGAAACAAAAGAAAAAATGAACTTTTGGGACTTCATCAAGATAAAAAGTTTCTGCACAGCAAAGGAAATAGTCATCAAAACAAAGAGGCAACCCACAGAATAGGAGAAGATATTTGCAAATTACAGTACAGATAAAAAGGCTGGTAACCAAGATCTATAAAGGACTTCTCAAACTCAATACACGAGAAACAAATAATCAAATAAAAAAATGGGCAGAAGATATGAACAGACACTTTTCCAATGAAGACATACAAATGGCTAACAGACACATGAAAAAATGTTCAAAATCATTAGCCATCAGGGAAATTCAAATCAAAACCACATTGAGATACCACCTTACACCAGTTAGAATGGCAAAAATGGACAAGGCAAGAAACAACAAATGTTGGAGAGGATGTGGAGAAAGGGGAACCCTCTTACACTGTTGGTGGGAATGCAAGTTGGTACAGCCACTCTGGAAAACAGTGTGGAGGTCCCTCAAAAAGTTAAAAATAGAGCTACCCTATGACCCAGCAATTGCACTACTGGGTATTTACCCCAAAGATACAGATGTAGTGAAGAGAAGGGCCATATGCACCCCGATGTTCATAGCAGCATTGTCCACAATAGCTAAACTCTGGAAGGAGTCCAGATGCCCTTTAACAGACAAATGGATAAAGAAGATGTGGTCCATATATACAATGGAATATTACTCAGCTATCAGAAAGAACGATTACCCAACATTTGCAGCAACGTGGATGGGTCTGGAGGAGATTATGCTAAGTGAAATAAGTCAAGCAGAGAAACACAATTATCATATGGTTTCACTCATTTGTGGAACATAAGGAATAGCAGGGAGGTCAGTAGGAGAAGGAAGGGAAAAATGAGAGGGGTAAACAGAAAGGGGAATGAACCTCGAGAGACTATGGACTCTGGGAAACAAACTGAGGGTTTCAGAGGGAAGGGGTTGGGGGATTGGGCTAGGCTGGTGATGGGTATTAAGGAGGGCACGTATTGCATGGAGCACTGGGTGTTATATGCAAACAATGAATCATGGAACACTACATCAAAAACTAATGATGTACTGTATGGTGATTAACATAATATAATAAAAAATTATTTTAAAAAAAGGGCAAAGGACGTGAATAAACATTTTTCTAAGGAAGACATACAGACACCAAAAGACACATGAAAAGATGCTCAACATCACTAATCATCAGGTAAATAAAAATGAAAACCACAAAGAGACATCACCTTCTACCAGTCAGAATGGCTAAAATAAAAAAGACAAGAAAAAACAAGTGTTGGCAAGGATGTGGATAAAAGGGAACTCTTGTGCACTATTTGTAGGAATAGAATTTGGTGCAACTACTGGGGAAAGCAGTATGGAAATTCCTCAAAAACTTAAAAATAGAAATATCGTAGGATCTAGTAATTCCACTATTGGGTATTTACCCAAAGAAAACAGAATTATTAGTTTAACAAAATATATGCAATCCCTATGTTTATTGTAGCATTATTTACAATAGCCAAGATAGGGAAGCAACCCAAGTGTCCATCGACGGATGAATAGATAAAGATGTGCTTTAAATATACAGTGGAATATTACTTAGCCATAACAAATGATGAGATCATGCCCTTGGTGACAACATGGATGGACCTAGAGGGTATTATGCTAGGACCTAGGAGGTATTATGCTACGTAAAATAAATCAGAGAAAGACAAATACCATATGATTTCATTTATATGTGGAATCTAAAAAGCAAAACAAATAAATAAGCAAAACAGAGTCATAAATATAGAGAACTAAGTGGTGGCTGCCAGAGGGTAAGCGGCTGGTGGGATAAGTAAAATAGGTCAAAGGGATTAAGAGGTACAAACTCAGTTATAAATTAAATAAGTCACAGGGATGAAAAGTACAGCATAGGGAATAAATAGTCAATAATATTATAATAACATTGTATGGTGACAAATGGTAACTACATTTATTATGGTGAACATAGCATAATGTAAAGAATTGTCGAGACACTATGTTGTACAGCTGAAACTAATATTATATGTCAACTATACTCAGATAAAATAAAACAAAAATAAAACAATTAAAATAAAATATGTTCTCTTTCTGGTACTGTAACCTTCTTCCACCTCTGTCTCATAAATCTTAGAGGATAAGAAGTCAAAGATTCTTTCTTCAGTAACTGATGACAATAAATGCTTCTGTTGTTATTTTGTATGTATCCTTAAAACTAAAATGTCGTATTTCCAAGGTTAACCTTCCAACAATATAGTTTGTTAATAAGAGTCCAAGTTTATAATTCACACATGCTTTTTGAGTAATTTGGGAAACAACGAAATTCCCAATTCTATAATTATGAATAGCAAAGGGCAAGTGTATCGAGCACACACAGAATGTTTATGAAAAATGTTTATTTTTCAGAGGAAAATAGCTATAGCTATTGCTTGCAGACCTTTTTAAAGGTTAGATGGTTGAGAATGGGTTTCACCAGTGAATTCTATCATACATCCTGGGAGACATTTTCATAATTACACTTATGAAAGATAAAAAGCAAGAGATTTCTTTGGCATACCTGCTTGATTTGGCTGTGGCCAGCTTGGTGACTTGACAATGTTGGCGGATCCTGGAGGCCTGAAGGCAGCAGCAGTTGTGAAACCAGTCACCCCTGGTCTGGTGGAGGCTGGGCTCTCCCGCCTCTCAGGCATGCTCCGAGCTGAAGCTACTGATGGAGCCAACTGCTGAGAAGTCTCCTGGGTGTTGCTAGAAAGGAAATAAGGAAACATTTTTGGTGAAGTGGTAGCAAACTAACTTAGCAATGATCCTTTCTTTTCTCAATCTATTAAATAAGGAAAACAAAAATATTAATTAACCAATATTTTAAAAAAAGAAAAACTCGAAAACCACGACTGAGGGACTCTCTTCGAAAGGAACATACAAAAAAAACAAAAACAAAAAAAAGAAAGGACATGAAAGAAGTCAGATTACATTTGTTTAGTACTTTGGAAATTTTCTTTAAAAGGTCTATCATGAGAAATTATGCTATTGAAACACTGCTGAAGCCAATTCTTTCGAATAATAAGCTAATTTCTTCTTCCTAGTCTTCTCTATCTCAACATTTCAGAAAAATCATCTAGATTAAAACAACTAATTATTAGAGAAATCCTGATAATCTCTATGAAATGCACAGATTTTTTTCCCCTTCTTTCCCACATTCTTCTGGTATTTTATGAACTAAGTTTCCCTGACATCTTACCACTCTTTTCACTCAATACCCACTCAGTCACTCATTCATTGAACAAATATTTAAGCACCTACTACATGCCAGACATCATGCTATGCTTGGCCACAGAATGGTAAACAAGAGACAACATCCCCAGCTTAATAGAACATCCAGTGTTCTGTGTTCACAATACAGGAAAATGAGACAAGACGGCCACTGTCCTCAATCAGAGTTACTTTACTTGCTTAACAGGAGGCCTTGTCTGTGCTCGCTCCAGGTTGATTTAGAAGATCATATGGCTTTTCATTACCCTGTCATTTGTTATTTATATTATATGTTGTCATTTCAAAAAAAATAATTTTAGGTAGCTCAAATTATAAAATATGTACTTTGGAATGATATAATACTGTAGCAGCTTCTCTCTAGTGAAGTATAATAATTACTACTATAACAACAATAAGAAGAATACATCCTACTAACTTGAACAGAAATCAAAGTACTGCTTGCTTAAATAATTCCATGCATAGAAACTCACGTCCTTCAATAAATGCAAACAACAGCTGGAGGAGTAGATCAATAAAGATAGAATCCTAATTAATGACCAGTAAAATAAATGTCCTTTTTACTGTTTAGGTTGAGATTATTTCAATGAAAAGAAATTTCAAATTCAATCATGTTCGCTATATTACCAAATGAATAAGAATACTTAACTTCTCAATGCTCTTGAATTTGAGATGAACACCTAACAAAAGAGGCCTAGTCTTAGGAAGGCCTGCTTGCAAGGTTGGCCTCTAACTGGCATTTGAGAACTTGACTGGTAAATAGTTCCCTACAGTCATGTAACACTTTCTTTAGGGGCGCCTGGGTGGCTCAGTTGGTTAAGCGTCTGCCTTTGGCTCAGGTCATGATCCCAGGGTCCTGGGATCAAGCCCCCTGCTGCTCCCTCTGCTTGTGTGCTCTCTCTCTCTCTGTCAAATGAATAAATAAAATCTTTAAAAAGAATCTAAAAGGTAAGAGTAGCTCACTGTGCCTAAACTATATCAACAATGTGGTTTACGCTAAATACCTACTTTCCTTCTGTAAGTCTGGACTATGGTATGAACTAGGCACAGTGTGACAAAATAAGAAGCCCCAATAAAAACCTTGTCTTAAGCACTTAGTATCTACTGAGCTTCTCTGGTAGACAACACTGTATGTTTTATCGTAACTCATTGCTGTAGGAATCAAAATATCCTGTGTGACTTCACTGAGAAAGGACTTTCAGAAACTTGAGCCTCTTTTCTGCTGGACTTGATCCCTTGTACCTTTTCCCTTGCTGATTTTGCTTTGTATTCTCACACTATAATAAATCTTAGTCATGAGTACAACTATACACCCAGTTCTATAAATCCTCTAGTGAGGAGGTGGTCCTAGGGCACCTCTGACACCAAACAGTTTGGAAAAATCATACTACAGCTATTTCAACAATCTTGAAATATTGTTTCTTATTACTGTTCTCTCAAATTCAAGTGTAACAGAGCCATCACCTTCTTTTATCATTTCTAATCAGTTTCATGAAAAACTGAAAGCTGCTTGATGTTAAAACGTACCATACAATGAAAAATTTGAGCACTTTAGTAATTTTTGTGAATAAAAAGTAAACTACTACTTAATAGCAATGCTGAACACAATTATCAGTAAAGATGACACAATAAATAATATTAATGGAAATAGAGTTTAAGCTTTATAGTAGAATGGTTATGAGTAACTTTTAAAAGCTTTGTGATGAACAAATTATTTTACCTCTCTAAGTCTCATTTACTTAACCTTTAAATGGGGATAATACTTTGCTCATAAGAGTTCCATGAGGCTTAGGTAAGACAATTATGTACAAAATACTTAGCATACTCTAAGGCACAGAATATTAGCTTAAATATATGAAAAGGATAATTATTATATTCAAATAATAAAAGACATTTTCAATATTCTTATACATTACAAATACAAGATTTTTTGAAAACAATACAGAAGTATGGGTCATTTCAATTCTAAGGTTAATGCAAGGGTTCATGTGGATTTGAAAAAAAAAAACCTAATAATCCCTATGTTTACAGTTCTAAGAAAATTTATGACCCAGCAATACTGGAAGTTACAGATTAAACAAAAATATAATCTGGAAATACCAAAACCCAAATTAATGCTTAATAACCTGAATGAGTTAAAATTTTCAATTCCAGGAGAGCTGCTGGACAGACTTACTTAGAAGAAAGTGACCAGGATGATAGAAAATTAATGCCAAGCCCAGTGAAGTTTGGTTGAAGGAACTGGTAACATTGGCCTAGGGTACGAAAAAAACTCTGGAGAAGCATAAGAGCAATCCTCACTTATGTGACATGTGGATTCACTCTATATGGCTACATTCTCTTTGCCTAATGTAGTGTCAAATCTATGGTGAGACAGATTTGGTTCAATAAAAGGAGGTACTTCCTAATATGAAAAACTGTCCAAAGGAAGTATTCTGTTTCCTACCAATATCTCTAGTGAGAGGCCTATCTCCAGAAGGTTTTCAAGCAGATGATGGAAAAGCTGAAGACTGGATTTAACCATTAGAGGGTGGAGGGCTAAGTTTTAAGTTATACTTCAGCAGGACATTCAAAGCCTTCTAAGATATAGCTACAATCTACCTGTCTAATCATTATCTCCTCCCACTTTGCGATACAAATTTTATGCTGGAAACATCTCTCTGTCCACAATTCTCCATTTTTTTCCAGTTCTACATGGAAGGCACCTCCCCCACTCTCCCTCTGCACACATCCAGGTATCATCTATAATTAACAACAGTAGTAAAAATAGTATCTATCATGCACCGTGTACCATACTGAATAATTAATACATTTTATTTAATCAACCTTCTAGAGGTAGAGACTCTCCTTCCTTCAGTTCATGACACATATTAAATGCATCACATATAGTTAAATTTCAACTTGTAATAGCCAGGGTTTTTAAAAAAATAACTTCTTTATGTATCTTGTTTCCTGCACTACATTATAAACTGAGGCTGAGGACTTTACTGTGACTTTGGGTAAGTTACCTGAAGTTGATAACGTTTCTTTGTTGGTAAAAATCAGATGAAAATACTACTTTTATTCCAAAGTTATTGTTAGGATTAAATGAAACACAATGAGATAATACATGTAATACAAGTAAAGTACTTGGTTCTATGCTAAGCACAGAGAGAGAAAAAAAATTGAAAATCTGTCCACAGAATTTTTAAAGATCCTACATTCCCCCAAACAATGGAGAGTCTCTTTTTACACTTCAATTTTTACCTATACATATGTACATTTTTTTATTGTATCCTTTGGATATAGTCTTTATATATTCTCTCCCAAAAGGCCTAAGATGTTTAAATCTTAAACAGTATTCTTAGACACAAAGTGTGTGCAGCAGATTATAAAGACTTTAAAAAATTCTAAATTGTAAGCAAGAAAGTTGTTCCATTTATATTTAAGTTCAGGATGATGAGCAGAGTTCAACATTCTCAGGAGAAATAGATCTCTATTTACTTAAAACATTTAATGTAGGAATGGAAGAATATTAAGATTTACTGAGACAATCACATATCTAAATTATAATGCCTAGGTCTCTAAAAGAGCTAACATCTTTTTGCCTAATTTTTAGTATTAGCTACTATTTAAAGAAAATACATAAACAACAGATATCATGTACTAAAGATTAAAGAATTAATAAAGATATTGGCTTTATTATTTTATATTTTGGAATAAAACATTACAATAATCACTAACAGCAAAAATATTTTAATTAATGACTAATTTACTAATATAGTATGGCACGATTACTTAAATTGGTATCTTCTTTCTGAAAACATGACTCATATATATTTTTTCTAAATTTAAAATTTAAAAGGTCTTCTCAGGAAACCCATAGTTCCTGCTTTCCAGAATGCCAACTCACTTACCTGTCAAAAATCATTTCCCTTTCCCAAATACCAAAATATATTTAGTTTGTGCCTATTGCTGTTAATAAAAAGTAATGATAATGGCTACTAACACCCATTCTATAAGCGGGTCCATGGATAGCATCAATCAGTCCCTAACCGCAGGCACGCCTTTTTTTAAAACAAGAAGTTTATTTAAACAACCAAATGTTGATTTGAAGGGAAAACTCGATTCATTCCCTTCAGAGTAATTTATCTCTACTTAAAGACAGACAGCTCTGCATGTAAGGGTTATGTACAAAAGTGTTACAAAATTGTCCTTGGTTTCACAATGATAAATGAAAAACATTAAAATTCTCCAATCAAGCAAGGTTTGCAAGAATTTTAATGCTGCTCTTTTTTTTTATTAAACAATGAGTGCAAAATAACTTACTGGGATATAAAGATAAGAGCTGAATGACCATGCACTAATGGAGACGGGGTATTCTCACACAACTGGTATTTTTCTCCATCCTATCTCCACTTTTTCCTATCCCATCTCCATTTGATACCCATCGAAACATACCACAGGCCATTTAGTTTTTAAAAAATGCAAAAGGTACTTTTCTGGGGAGAAGATGTGAGCATGCCATTGGGTCCTCAAAGAGATTTTTTTATCCCAAGTGTGGTCAGTAACCTGTCTCTGTATAGACTTAGCCCTGATGAATAAAGATTTCTGCTCTATTAACACAATTCCACAAATATAAAATAATTTCGAGTATCTTTTTTCCTTAGAGAAAAACGTACAATGATCTCTCTTCCTATTTAAACATTTCCTTTAAAAGTTACTCAGAATTATAATGAAGTATATTGAAAACCTCTGTAACAGTGAAGAGAATACGAACACATGATCAGCAGATAGCCTATGTCATATCAGGCTTTTACTAATTATAGTCATAGTTGTACACTCTGCCATTAATTTTACATTCCATCAGAAATGATTTTAAACAGTTATTTCATTAAGATTATATCTTTCATGAACACTTGGGATATTTTTATTTTTTATATTAGGCCTAATAACTTTTGGCATTAATTGTTAAGTTTAGGAGAAAAATTAATTTTGTGTTTTAGAATTTCCCAGACACAGTGAAAATTAAGTTGTTTGCCCAAAACCCTCATATTTAAGAACTATAAGACAGTAGTAGCCAATCAAAATGAATTATTTTATTATTCTTTTTTACTTTTTCAAAAGATATAAAGGTATGTCTTACTAAACATTTGATTATTCTAGTATAGCTACCGTCCATGCAATGAAATGGTTATACTGTAATTTAAATACTCGCACAATTACTCATAACTTCATACTAAACATCGAGTCTGCTAATAAAAGATGTCACAAAGGGTTAAAAGGGCAGTTAATGATCATTTAAAACAACATGCTTGTCCATTAGCATCACACTGAATTTACAGTTAATTTAAAACTGAACACAAATCCACCATAGGACTTTCTCATCTGGCTTGTTAATATAGTAGTTAGGTGTTACAGAAAGCAGTATCTCTTAGAGCAAACCACCACTGTGAAATCTGCTCCACGGTACCTTATTTTCTTAACATGGATAGAGCCAGTTGACTTCCTCGAGGACTGGAGGTATGAAAAAGCTAAAGGCCTGGAAACAGGGCTGATGCAAAGTGCATCCAGGAGTGAGTGATATTTATCAGGACTGGAGAGCCTGGTGAGCATTTAGAAAGAGTTGTAAGTCGAAAAATCACATGACCAACAGCAGAAAGTAGTCTTTACAGTCTATGATTTGAAACATTTCCAGAAAAAGATAGAGACATTTTACAGACAGGCAGAAGGAGCAAAGCAGTAGAAAGAGGATGAAAAGAAGGTCTGAGTATTCTATTATTTTACTCATTAATATAGAATTGACTAAATTTTCACTAAAACTGGTTGAGACAATCTTTTAGAAAGCATATAAAGCTTTATAAAGACTACTAGAAATTATGTAAAAACAAAATCTCATAAAAATAAAAAGTTATTATTCTTTCTTGGAGAGGAGGGTGTAGTTAGACTTGAGATCACCCTCAAATACATCAGTTTGTAAGAGAAGAGAATACCAACAAGAACTTAAAATATCTATTGATAGTTGATTCTGTTCCAGATGTAAAAACTAAAAATTATAAAAACCCAAAACTCAATAAGCACGCAACATGTAATAATCCACGCAACTCAGAAGTACCATAGATAAATGGTAGTAATGGAAACAGATGAAAGGATGATTTAAAGAAAACCAGTAATAAACATTGTGGGATATGTCTGCAACATAGGTAAAATGTCCACAACACAACCAAGATCTCATATAGAGCTGTGACTGTTTGAAATGGTTATGTTTGCTTTGAGGGGACTTGTAAGACAGTGAAAAGTGTTGGAATCACACAAGACACACATTGTACATACAGCTCTACCTGGTTTTTGCAGCAAGAACAGCAGACACAGTAGCAGCTGCACTGCTAAGAACTGCAGCACTATATTTAACAGGAGAAGAGAAGGTAGAAAAGTTTCGAAAACCTTCCAAAGAACTTGTCACCACATTTCTTGTGGAGCTGCTTAAATTGATACGTAGGGAAAGAAAAAAAAAGAGGAGAGGAACAAAAAAGAAAAGTGAGAAGAGGCAGCATAATAAAAATAAGACAGTAACCATCTTATATTAATATTTAGACATTAAAAGGTATGATACAGAAGTATAATAAGAGTTCAGGTCATTTATTTACTGTTGCTATGATTTCTCTCAGAAATTAAAATTTGATATATAATCCTCCACAAAACTGATTTTTGAGATACAAATGCTTTTGAATGCATTTAACTTCAGTCTCTAATCCTATTTAAAGTTAAATCAATATATAACACACATGTGAAGATTGATTTGTCAGCATCTAAGTAGAAAATAAATCTAAACATGAAGTTTGAATTTCTGTAATCAGAGAAAGGAAGGTTATGTCGATTTTTCTAAAAAGACTCTACATAAAGAGCTTTACCTTAGAGATGATATACACCCAGAGCCTGACATTTTAATGAGACTTGTGCTTTCAGGAGAAGCAAGTACAACTGACTGCCTATTCAGAAGTAGCAATACATATTGAAAGGAACAAGAAATAACTTAAAAATATTGAGAATAAACCTACTTGGGGAAGGAAAGCACCTTTGTAAAATAAACAGTAGTTAAAGTGAATATGACTAAAATATCAGCTGTTCTACCGATGTTCTATACTTCTATTTACAGTTGGCTCTGTAAAGACTAAAAAAATGTTGGTATGAAATTCCATTTTCAGAACTCTTATGACTTAAAATAATAAATATTTTCTTTCTGTCTTTTAGAAAAGGTCAAACATCTGGACAGAAATGAACACTCCATCATTAGGACTGTAATGATTTTCAAGTTAGTTATCAATTTGAATTTGAGAAATTTTTTTATTAAGTTAAAAGAAAGTCTAAAATGCATAGCATGAAACCTATAGTCTCTCCTTCTTGTTTATGCATGCAAGTTATTAATGAACATCCTCACCATCCTATGACTAATTTTTCACAATTTGTGACAGTGGTCACCCCCAGCACAAAGTAATTATGTGCCAAACTCAACCCAGGTTAATGAGAGCTCAGATGTCTGTAACTGTGTGTATGGACATAAGTCTTTTCTCCCTCTCAGAAGAATTTGATAATCCATTATTCTTCGTTCCACTGACTATAACTTTACAAACCATTAGAAAGCATATTAAAGAAACAGTGGCAAGCCATTTTTTAAAATTATACAGAATTAAGTGTAGTTTGTCTGCAAGCCTATAATTGAATTGAACTATATGGCTATGTTTTAGCAACTATTGTGAATGGCTAGAAAAGAAAGAACGGGTCTGGAAAGAGAAAAGAAAGATGCTATCAGTGGCAGAGCAGGGTAACGTGAGTGTCATGCAACATGGAAGACAAAGTTACCAAGTGATTCATCTTTGAATTCCTCAATTACTCTGCATCTTTCAAGCAATGGCTACTATTTGGGGGAAGTGATGGTGAATAACAACTAGAAACTTAAGTCTATAAAAAAAATCAGCTAAAAAATAAATCAGCTAAATTGTCTTTCTCCTGTAAAAAGAAAATTGTAATGAATTTCTTGCCCTGTATTGTATCACAAATAATAATATAAAAAGATTTAGTATCAGCAGAGACTGCAAAATCTTATAAGTAACCCGAATACCTTTAGAATATGTGTGGGCACTTGTAACGTATGATCTCTATCACTCCTTTTTTAGAGGTGAATGCTCTAACTCTGTAAAGTAGACTTACAACAAACTCAAAAAAGTGGACTTTCCAAATCACAGTGAATAAATAGAAGGCATAGATTTCCTGACTCTATATTAGAACTTTGAATCTGAACAAAAGAGAGAGAGAGAGAGAGGTGAGAGAGAGAGACAAATACAAAAGCAGTGTAAAGCAGTGTTCCATAGCTGAGTGCCAAAGTTTCTTGTCTATATATTAATGATGTCAATTCTGTAATCTATGATCACTTGTTCCTTTTTAGTCAAACAGTTTTTAGCATTTAATTTCACTACCAGCATTAAAACATACCAGGAGGGAAAAAACTCTACCTAGAGAAAGTGGTTACTTTAGAAAGTGTGGCTACTTGGCCACCAATATGTAAAACCTGAGGAGTTGCAGGTGGGTGAGGTCCACTCTGAGGTAGGTCTTCCAGAGAACTGTCAAACCTAAGTTTTCAGAAGCAAAATAAACAAGGCAAAGGAAATATTAATGAAAAGTATAGACATTTGTCATCTATACAAGCTTTTATAAGTACACTGGTTCCTTTTGGGGAATACTCTAGTTTGTTTTTGTTTTTGTTTTTGTTTTAACTTCATATCTGCAGTAAGGTTAAAACCCAAACCAACACCCTCACCACCACCACATATTAGCTATTCACTCCCCCAATTTTTAAATTTTTAACATGACTACCTTCATGTGAGGGGAGAAAGGCGGATGGGAATTCTCACACACACAGTCCCAATACAAAAGACTGTATTTTGCATGCTTCAGGGAAGTTCGGCTCCAAGAAATTAATTCAGTTGCCCAATATCATACACCTAGTAAGAGTCACATGAAATTTGAACCAGGTCTGTCTGTACTATTTCCACTACATAATGCTTTCCAGCATCTTGTGGGGTAGCTGCCTGAATAGGGCACTGCAAGAAACCAACTAAAAACCTCCTCTCAAGGCAGAATGCCGTGTTTATAGATCTGAAATAATATGCATGTTGTTTATCTCTATGTAAACAAAGTATTTTATCCAGTGGCACAATAAATGTTTGCATGCAACTGTGTTGCTTCACTGTTTACTTTGCTTTTCTGGTGTCTGTACTATTTTTTCTTCTGAATGCCAGAATTAAATTTTAGAACTATCACCAGGAAAAAAAAGATGAAAAACTCAGTGTGAGGTTTGAAAGAAGAAAGCACCAAGTATAATGCTTTGGGAAAAAAATAAATAGGAGAAGTACAAAACTGCCTGTGGTTAAAAAAAAAAAAAAAAAAAAAGGCTGTGGATAAAATAAGAATATATCGGTCGTGTTATATTGATTTTCAAAATAGAAAATGTAACACTAAGATAAAGAAATAGAAAAGGAGAGGTTATAGTCCCATTTTTTTTATCTAGCATGGGTCATACCTTTACCAGAGCGTTGAAAAAATAAAAAAGACAACTTAAGAAAAATGTTAAACTTAAGACAACTTAAGAAAATGTTAAAAGAATAAGAACTGTAAGTCCTATAACAGGGGTCAGCAAACCATGACTATCAGGCCAAATTTAGCCCACCACTTGGTTTTGTATGGCCTATGAACTAAGAGTGGTTTTAAATGGTTTTTTAAAAATGAAAAGAAGAATATTATTTCATGACACATGAAAATCATACGAAATTCAAATTTCGGCCACCAAGTTTGTTTTGTTTTTTTTTAAAGATTCCATTTATTCATTTGACAGATATAGAGACAGCCAGCGAGAGAGGGAACACAAGCAGGGGGAGTGGGAGAGGAAGAAGCAGGCCTCCAGTGGAGGAGCCCGATGTGGGCTTGATCCCAGAACTCAAGGATCATGCCCTGAGCCGAAGGCAGACACCTGAGCCACCCAGGCGCCCCTCGGCCACCAAGTTTTAATAAACTATAAATAAAGTTTTATGGAACCCAGCCAGGTTTGTTCATTTACACATGTCTCTGGCTATTTTCACACTACATACAGAGGTCAATAGCTGTGACAGGCCATATAGCTCACAAAACCTAACATATTTACTATCTGGATCTTTACAAAAAAGTTTGCTGACCCCTGTCTAGAGAAAAACCTCTCTACACAGCTACCAGAGTACACTTTAAACAATACAAATCTGATCCTGTCTGTTGCTGGGACTTCAGTACTGCTTTAGAGACAACTGTGGTCCTGGGCTCCCCATTCTCTAGCTTTATCTTACAGAGCTCTTCTTTTTCTCCGGCTGGCTCCAGTCCAACTTGTTTTCCATCTCTTCCTGAAACAGGTCAAGCTTCTTCCCATCTCAAGATCTCTGCATAGTCTGCTACTTCTCACTTTTTATGCCTACTTCTCTACCACAACTTCACTGGGCTAATTCCTAAGTGTCCCTCAGTTTAAATGTCACCTCTTCAAGGAGGCCTACCCAGTTCCCCACATCACCTTAGGCTGCCCATGTCATATGGTTTCAAAGAACCCTGCATCTTTTATTTACAGAACTTATTTGTTATTAATGTAATCACATAGTTCATGTGGTTATTTGTTTAATTCTGGACTCCGTCACTAAGTTAGAAACTCCCTGAGGTCAGGGACTATTATGTTTAATGGTACAAATGAAGTGTAACAAAGTACTTACCACAAAGTAAACAATAAATATTTGTTGAATAAATGCATGAATGAAACTTGTTTTCAAATACAGAAGTCACTCACAATATACATATATTTCTTAGCAAATATTTGTAGCTTCTAGAGACTGGAGACTGTATTGCAGTTCAGGTGAAACAGGCACTATATTACTACCTAAGCAGGAAGAGGCACATGATCAACCTCTAAGAAATTACTAGACCTCCAAAAATGTCCTTTACAACATAAAGAATTATCAATATTCTAGAAAAAAGAAAATGTAGTTATAAAGAATTATCAATGTTTACATACTAATATACAACGAGGACAGGTAAGAAAAGGGAGTAAGCTGGACTTCAGTCTTCCAATACCTCTATGCACTGTGTTGGTTGGAATAAAGTTCACATAACTCATGAAATACCTTCTAAAGCCAGATTTCCAAGTTTCCAAACAAATGCACTTGGCAGGTTTCCCATGTCTTACACACACTGATTACCTATCCCTTTGCTTAGCCAACCTCTAAAAATATTAGACCTAAGGAAATCTTAAACTACTCTAATTCTGTCACTCCCTAATATTTATTCCTTTTAGGACTGGAAGAAGCTCTAATTAACAGCACCTCTGCAGCAGCCCAACTCTCTGCTTCATCTGTTACTTAAGTGAGTCTTCATTTCTTACCAGAGAGAGGTATGAAGACTTTATCCTTCCCAGATATGTCTGGAGAGCTGAGCTTGCAGTCTTTTGGCCTGTTTTTCTCAGGAAAAATGAGTAAAGAACTATTTGTGCATTATCTTTCTCAGCAATTGTGTCTTTCCATGCTTTCCGATGGGGACCCATGCTAGCAATCTGTCCAGGAAAGCAAGTGTGAGGTTGCCCATCTTACTAATGTACCATCCTGCAGGAACAGGGAATGGAACTCTCCTTCTATGCCCCAGGACTGACAACTGTCAAAAAGCAAGATCCTTATGCTTGTGGACTCCATCTCCTCCCTTTTTCTCAGGGGCTCAATTGATCTATCTCCTTTGCATTTTCTATTCTCCTCCACCGCATGCTTTGAGTCCCCATTCAAAAATACGATAGTATAGCTTCTCTAAAACAAACAAACAAACAAACAAACAAACAAAAACAAAAAAAACCAGAACAAAACAAAAAAAAAACAAAAATAACACCAACAAAACCGCCTTCCCCTTCTGTTTTTCTGTCCCCATTAACAGCCAAAGGGAATAAAAGGTTTTACTCTAGAAACATTGTCTCCATTTCCTCACCTGCCTGTCACTCTTCAACCAGCTCAAGTGGGCCTCATCCTCCAGCCTTGATAAAACCACATTTTTGCCAAGGTCACTAATGATCTCTTTGTGGCTAAATTTAACTGATAATTTGCATTCCTCGTTTTCTTTTTATTGTGGTAAAAAACATAACATAAAACTTACTATCTTAACCATTTTTAAGTGTACAGTTCTGTATTAAATATATTCACTGTTGTGAAACAGACCTCCAGAACTTTTTTATCTTGTAAATCTTAAATTACACCCATTCAGCAACTCCTCTTTTACCCCACCGCCCACCCCCCTGGTGACCATAGTATTTCTGTTCCATGAATTTTACTTCTCTAATACCTTGGTGAAATCATACAGTTTTTCTTTTTGAGTACATTCCTCATTTTACTTAGTTTTGGTATAAGACCCAGTTGACCACTCCTCTTCTCCTTAATCCTACACACTTGCCTGCTTTTAGTACTATTTTACTGGCTATTCTTTTTTTTTTTTTTTTTAAGATTTTATTTATTTATTTGACAGAGATAGAGACAGCCAGAGAGAGAGGGAACACAAGCAGGGGGAGTGGGAGAGGAAGAAGCAGGCTCATAGTGGATGAGCCTGTTGTGGGGCTCGATCCCATAACAACGGATCACGCCCTGAGCCGAAGGCAGACACTTAAGGACTGCGCCACCCAGGTGCCCTTACTGGCTATTCTTCATTGCAGGATGTGAAAGTTCTCCATCAGTAATACAATTTCAAAATGCTAATCTGGCTCATCCATATTGGAATTATATGTAAACTATGTAAGAATAAATTCATCACAAAGGCTAACCTTTAAAATATATGAAAAAGAATGCAGAAACTTTCTTTTGCAGCATAAAAACTTCAAGTTTCCAACTAAAAATTTCAATGTCTTACACACTCTCTTTATAAATATCATACAATAACCAAATAGAGTGACTTATTACATCCCCACATGGCAATGAGAAGAGAAATTCAATATCTTAAAATACATATTTTATACCAGGTAAAGGAGGAAAATGACAATTGCCCTTTGTATTTTCACCCTTCCACAAAGCAAACATTCACACAATAATACCGTTAAGCAGAAAATAGAATATACAAGGATCACACCTGCACTCTGTACTTTCAGGGTTCACTGGCATAGTAAAGCTATTTATTTTAGCCAAGGAAACTGCTAGTTGTCTGGAAAATGCAGTGTCTTCCACTGGCTTCCTGACAATAAAAATGGTGAGTGTGTTCACTTGTAACTAGGATGTCCCTTCTGGAAAATTAAATCAACTAAACTTCAGCTGGAAATTTCTGGCACTCTTAATCATAAGCCAAATTTATTAATTGACTTCAATAGCCTTTGTTTTTGTAGCAGCCTAAAAACATTATTTAAGCCTGCTAATTCTACATTACAGATGGCACCTTACAGAGAACTTAAAAATCAGCAAGTAGCGACATCCTTGCTTTTTACACATGGGGAAGCAGAAAGGACTGAATGTTAGATGTAAAAAGAAGATTATGAAATAAATGATCAAACATGAAAATACCACCCAAATGAGATTTACTTTTTGTGAGAGCAAAGATAAAGGACTGATTCAAATTACTTTTCTTGGAGGTTTCCACTTTACTGAAGCAAGGAAAAGAGGTAAAGAATAAAGGAGATCACTAAAGCAAATGGAACTTAGGTGTGTTAGAAGAAGAGTTTGCTCTTTATCGATACATATATTCCACTTTATTCACACCTTTCAAATTCTGCCTTAACTCTTACATATTTCTCTACTGTTGCCTTCCTTAATGGCCTATTAACGAATAATGCCCTGTCCTAACATTATATGAAGTTAGTTAACTCTACAGTATTCCTTGATCTTTTTAGAGAAAATTTTCTATCTATCTATCTATCCATCTATCTATCATCTATCTATGACAGAGAGGGAGAGTGCAAGCAGGGTGGAAGGGCAGAGAGAGAAGCAGACTTCCCACTGAGCAGGGAGCCCAACTCAAGGCTCCAGGACCTGGAGATCATGACCTGAGCCCAAGGCAGATGCGTAACCAACTAAGCCACCCAGGTGCCCCTAGAGAAATTTTTCTATAGGGTCTCAAGATAAGATAGGTAAAGATTGAGCATATATTATACTATATGTATTCTAAAAACCCAATATAATATAAAGATTTTAAGGGGTAACACCAACTTTAAAATCACTTGGAACAATCCCCTGATAAAAGCTTACATCCCTCAGCAACTGTTAAGGTACTAACCACTAACCATAGCCCTGCTTACTCTGCATCATCAATTTCTTCCTGATCACTCCTATTATTGATTTCAACTAGCTAGAAACAGCTTTCTCTATGGGGCAGAAACCTGCCATTCTGTAGTATTAATGTAATCCTAACATTATAAAAACAATTTATAAATGATAAACGTATTTCAGATTCAGAATAAAAAGATACATTATTTAATAAGTAGAACTGCATCAATCTGTTACCTGTTTGAAAATACACATGAATCTGTCTGAATGCCTACTATGCAACAGCCACACACCATGAGTCCTTGGAAAAGCCAGGTGTCTTGAGAATGCCACCAAAGCACCTCATGCTCCAGTGAGTATCCCACTAGCATTAGAGAACAAGAGCTAGGGGTCACACACTCTTCTAGTTAAATCTTCTGGATCATACGCCCTGAGCCCTCCCATTAATCACTGCATTCATTCATTCATTCAACGATGACATGTGGATTCCACTCCATGCCAGGCATCCTCACATATTCTACTGCCCACTTCAATTTCCTGCCCTCGTGGAGCTTACATTCTTGTGCCCACTTTCCTCTAACACACCATGAGGATCAATCCCATCATACTCTTCATCCATTTACCTGCCACAATCAGAAGAACAAACCCTTCAGGTCATCCATCATCTCCTGGATTCTTGTTTCTTTACTGTTTTCTGTATCTCCTAATCTGATCAATGTCCCATTCCCTCGGCCCTCCCAAATCCTCTGTTATTCCACTGTACCCTCTACTGATCTGTGCCTTCTGTGCAGTCCCTTCAAAAAGAGGTTCCTTTTCTCATACCTTGTTCGTTTATAAACTTGGAGATGGAGATAATGCCTTCCTCGATTATTGTTTCTAAGATCAGTCATCTTAGATCCTCCAAAATCTCAAGTCCCTCATGGCTCATGTCATCAGATTACACCACTCACTATCTACTCATCTCATTTTCTTGCCTCTACCTCACCCACTGCTTGCTTCAGGCCCTGAATCACTGTTTTCCTCTTTACCCCATCCCAACAATCATTCTTGATGACTTTGGTGTTGTCATGTTGAACCACTGAATAACCTGACTTCTAAATTCTTTGATTTCTTCACTTCAATGATAATTCCTCCAAGGCTAATAAGTCTCAGGCCTGGAACATCTCAGTCATGCATTCCAAAATTCATAAATTTTACTTTTTCATATATGAGAATAATACCTCTAAAATCTGGATGTTAAGCACCTTCTTTTTTTGTAATTCACTCACCCCTCATTCTATTAGCTTTTTTATTGAACTGAACTGACCTTTACCAATTTCACTGACTCTTAACAACTCAATTAATTCTTACCAAATTCACTGATTCTTATCACTATTTCATTATTCATCAACCCCTACCCCTCCATTGTCAGCACTTCCCCTAAAATGCAAACCCATCCAATTCCTCCCCTCTCCATTAGTGCCCCCTTGGCCTAACTTCCTATCATCTCTTGCCTGAACTAAGGGAATACACATAACTAGTCTCCTGTGTTCATTATTTCTCCCTATCAATTTCACATAGTATTCAGAGGAATCTTTTAAAAATATACATCAGATATTACTCTCCTGATTAAAAGGCTGTACTGGGCTTTCCAATTCATTGGGATAAGAATCTAAATCCCTTAACACAACTTACAAGGCAAAACATGATCTGACCCTGACTACTTCACTCAATCTCTTATCACTCTCTCCTTTATTTACTATGCTCCAGTCATAGTGGACTTCTCTCAGTTCCTTAAACACACCAAGCTGAATAGTACCTCAGGGCCTTTGCACTTGCTATTCCCTCTGCCTAGAGAGCCTATCTTCTGTATAAGTGTATGGTTAACTGCTTCAGGTCATTCATGTTTCAGCTCAAATGTCTTCTTTTTCCCTAAGTAGTGTCTAATGACTTCACTCCTCCTCTCCCCCCATTATACTCATATTATCCTATATTATTTCTTCATAGAATAACATAATAATATAAAACTATACTATTTGCTTTTTTATCGCACGTCTGCTCCACTGGACTGTAAATCCATGACAGAACCTTGCCTCTGCATCTACAACAGCGAGTAGCACACGACAAGTACTTCATAAGCAATTGCTGGACTTATTTAGTGTGTGTGTGCGTGTATAATAAACACAAGCGGGGATCACTAAAGTATGAGACTAAGGGAGAATGTTTGGGGAAGAAGAAAACATAGCTATGGATTTAGGTCAAGGAACTAGCCTCTGTTATCAGCTGATAACAATTGCTCATATAAATGCTTCTGACCCAGACACTAACTGTCCCATGATTTTTCAGTTGATTTTCCTGGGATTACCTACATAATTGTCAGACATTAATGCCAAGGACTAATTATAATAGCCAGGTGAGATTTTACAAGTATAGAATCAAACAATTGCTTGCCTTACAATTTTAAGAGTCATATGACATGACTAACTTATATTAGGGTTTACTTTTTTCTAAAATCCCTAATTTTTTTTAATATTTATTTTTGCTAACTTTATCCACCCCTACCACCAAATATGTCCCAGAAGAACAAAATTATTTGACCCAAACTACACACAACCATATTAAATTTCTTTTTTTTCCCCTACTACATTCGGTCCATCTTCCTAGACTCGTAATATATGTTAAATGATGATCTGGCTATGGAACATGTATGCCATCCCTTCCCACTTGAGGATAGCCACAAATTTAGGAAGCAAGCTGTAGATGCCCTCATCCAAGTCACTAACTGATCTTTTAAAACAATATCCTTTGTTCAACTCCTTCAACTTACCATGAATCTAAAAATTTGATAATCATTAACCTCATTTCATTATTAAATTCAAATTCAGTGGGATCTTAAGAGCCTTTCTTTGAGGAATTGTTAAAATTAACATTTTCCCCAATCTACCAAAAATGTGTTAAACTGGGTGTGATTTGTTTCTTGAGAACTTAATTCTGGG
Source organism: Ursus arctos (assembly GCF_023065955.2). Lineage (NCBI taxonomy): Eukaryota > Metazoa > Chordata > Mammalia > Carnivora > Ursidae > Ursus > Ursus arctos. The sequence continues at coordinate 74,603,276 of NW_026623111.1, read as the reverse complement.
TCTTGGCAATTCTGTCCTTTTCTCAGTGCTCACTGGGCAAGGCTTTAAAAATGCCTTCTAGATTTTTTTCCAAGTGACCTCAAGTTCAAACTAGTTTACAGTTTAGAAGTTTTTTCTTCTTTCAAACTCAGTAGTACATTTACCCATTCCAAGTCTTCTATTTTCTTTCTCATTCTCCACAATTTTTTTTGATGCATATAGTGTTACTTACCAAATCTCATCTGTAAGGTCTCTAAATATTGGGTTATAAATCATTGAGAAAAAAAGACTACTGAGAGCTCATCTAGAATCCCTTTCTGTCTGGGACTTTAATTCCCTCCAGAATGTAAACCAATCAACCAAAACTTTTATTTATCTGTGGGTTTGGGTGATCTTTGTTTGCTTGTTTGTATCTTTCGACAATGAAATATAATTATTATTTGTTATTATTTGTTGATTTATACTAACCCCTGACATCACTTTTTAAATCTTTTGAATTAATGTTGTCTGGTCGTTTTATTTTTCATATTTAAATGTGTGTGTGTGTGAAGGTACATTTTCTTAACATGCACATGGTACTGTTTCAATATCCCTGCTAAGAGATTTGCTCATTTAATAAAAGATATTTGATGCCATTGCAGTAAGCAAAGGATAAATTTGAGTCCACCAAGTTTGTTTAAAATTGTTACTTTTCATTAAAATCTTTCAGAGACTTACTCTAAAATATTTTATCTTATGAATTACTAGGATATTGGGACAAAGAATAAAGTATGTGAAAAGACAAAATAAATATGTACCTCTAAACCAAAAATTGCATAGATTTTAACCTAGCTTTAACATACTCTATTCAAAGAAATAAGTACAGACTCTTCCAGAATAATTAATTAGGTGCAACTGGGAGATGAACACCTCTCGCAAAGTTGGTCACAGAAGCAGCATTCAAAGTATACCGTTAATAGCCATAAAAATAGAGAAAAATAAAAGGAGAGACATAGACGGTTGAGTCTGCTTTTAAGATTAACCTAATTTGAAGAGAGTTCTTTAATTTGACTAAGAAATGGAAAATTGAGATGCCTAAACATCCATATCTGTCATGTTTTATATATTATGAAATACATTACTTCAATTTTCTTTTATAAAATCATACTATCATAATAAATACACCTTCACATAACATAAAGGTAGAAAAACTTGGTCTTCTGAAACTTTCAGTGTGACTAAAATACGTAAAATTGAATAGTGACAAAGGATAGAAAATTAAGCCTTCCATCATGGATGAAGACTGCCTATAACCAATGCTCTTCATTAAGTTGTGACATCTTTTGAAATTAAAAAATTAATTACAAGAGGAGTCTTCAATAATACTGACTTTTAGTCAAGAAGATAAGTTCCTTTTACTTTCTGGTTTAATTCAATAAAATAATTTCAATATAATTTACCTCCCTAAGGGTGAAACAGAAAGAATTTATCCAAATAGTACTGTAAGAGAAGTGCTGGTGGTCTGATAAAACTTCTAAGGAACTTAATGCATTCAATTCTCTCCAGAATGTAAATAAACGAAAACTTCTTCAGTATTTACCTCTGGATTTGGATGATTTTTGTTTGCTTGTTTATATCTTTCAACAACGAGCATACTGACCATGAAAGTCAATTTCTGTGTATTACAAATACTGATTTTTATTCTTAAAAGATATTTTATAAGCAATAATCTTCCCAGATTAATTTGGGAAAATTAAACAAGTATTTCCATAGTTAAATAAACTAATGAACAATTTTTGTGTGAAAATACATAGAGTAGATAAGAACTATGTTTCTGGCTTCAAGGATTTCAAAGTACTATTCTCACAAGGAACTGAAGTGTAGTAATTACTTATGTTCAATAGATGGCGATCTTTACATTACACAGAGGTCACCAAATCAATATTTGCACAGGACAGTATAATCCACCAGTAAAAAATGAAAAGAGTAAATTACAAATGTTTCATATGTTACAATAGACAAAAATTAGTGCTTGGTTACATATCCATTTTTTGGACCTATGGACTTTTTTCTAGGTTGATGAACGTACTCTGCAGTAATGATGGTGACAGGTAAGAGATTCTATCTGGCTATTATTTTTATTTTTTAAAATTAGGCTCTGTTGTGGAAGCCTTTGTGTTGTGTATTTTTGAGCAAATCCACTCGTTCCTACACTTCATAAAAGTATGTGAGAATATGAGACTAGGGAATGATTCCTGATTTCTTTGCATGGCTTATGAAGAATAATAGTTTTAGGTGATTTACTCAAATGACATGTGTCTTTAAAAGGATAAACAACAGGAGTCCAGTATATTTGTGAAATAGCAATTGAAGGAAGACAGGCGCAGGTCAGCAAACTGTTTCTGCAGTAAACTATTTTATGCGGGTTACAGGACCATTTGTGAACAAACTAAAATTATTTTACAAACCTGCTATAAAAAGGATATGCTTGGAAATATTTATGAAATTTCTGCTTTCTAAATTTTCAATGAATGTACAAAGATGATAGTTTCTATTCAAAAAGTAACTTAAGATTTGCTTTGGCAACCTTCAGCTAGAAAGCATGTGGACATTACTTAGTGCTATGGGACAGCCCATAGAGGATTTTTCCCCATCGTACTGTTTTATAGCTTTGTGTAATGTAACTGGTGACTAGAGTTTGAACTATTTTCCTAACAAAGGGAGAGGCAGTTACTCCTCCTTTGAGGGATATTTTAAGTCTTTGAAAATTAAAATCCCTATCATTCATTATTCTTAACCATAATATATGAAAAATCAGACCCTATCATTACTTGAACAAGAGAGATAAAAGACTGATAAAATATGTTTTGATCATAATTTTATACATCTTTTTGCTAACTAAAACGCTATTTTTTACTTATTCATATAGACCTCTGTAAGTATGAAAATTTTAAAACTGTTTATTTAATAAATATTTTACTTTATAGTAGAAACTGAAAAGATGGTGAAATCAAGAAAATCACCCTTTAAATTAAGATAAATTGTATGGTGCCTGACACAATGATGCACTTTATATAATTTTTTTTAAAGTTGTCTTTCAATGAAATTTCCTTTTTTTATTTTTAATTTATTTGAGAAAGAGAGGAGAACAAGCAGGGGGAGGGGCAGAGGGAGAAGACGGCTCCCCGCTGAGCAGGTAGGCCAACACCCTAGGATCAGGACCTGAGCTGAAGGCAGTCTCTTAACTGAGCTACCCAGGCGCCCCTCAATAAAATCTCCTACAGCCTCCCTCTAGGCTCTCCTAGAGCCTCTCTCTACTCTGGTAAGTCACATATTATTATTAGCTTGCCATTGTTAATAATATAGCTGTTGATTTTTTTCGGTCAATGTTGCAGACTAGACTCTTAACTTCAAACTTCATTTCCTTAGGAATGATAAAATTATTTCTATTGGTTTTTCCAATCAGAGTACTAAGCATTTCATACATCCATTTCTAAAATTAGTCAGGTATTGTCATATCACAGGAGTCACTAAGTTATTCATGTTGAAACAGATAAAAAACACAAAGGAAGATGGATTAAGAAACAAATTTTTCATTTAATTTTAAAAAGTGTCTTCCACAACCATTTAACAAACAGATAATGCTAGAGGGAAAGCATCAACACTTTTGCCAATTAGGTTGCCAATGCACAATTCTCCTTTGAAGCAACTTAGGTATGGTTCCACTTTACCTAGAGTACAAATATTAATGTCTTGATTTTTATAAAACTTGACATATTGAATTTATATTCAATTAGAAGTTATGTTTACCACACCGTTAACAATTTCCCTAAAATTCAACAACTAAGCAATTGGAGAAATATACATTTATATGCAATTAAAAACCATTAGTTGGTGCTAATGATATAGGAAAGACATTAGGGGTTCAAAGCCGAAGGCCAAGAAAGAATTCTTGAGACGTCTTTGGTGCAAAAAGGTGATTTTATTAAAGCATGGGGACAGGACCCGTGGGCAGAAAGAGCTGCAATGGGGTCACAAGGAGTGGCCCATTATATAGTTTGAGCTTGGAAGGGGGTCAGGGATAGTGTAAGTCTCTAAGGAATTGTGGAAGCAAGGTTTCCAGAACCTTGAGAGGGCTAGCTATTGTTGAGAAAAGGTCATTTATTACTGTCTAATAAAACCTTAGTCATGAGACCCTTCAGATGTATATCAGTGGGCCATATGCTTGGGGGATGATTGCCAACATGTATCTTGGGGTAGAGAGAAAGGGAATTTCTAGAGAATTTTTATATGCTAAAGTAGACTTACAGGATCCTGATTGGGGGGGGGGGGGACATCGTCAGGCTAGGACTGCCTTTTGCTCTTAGCAAAGTATTAACATTGAGGCAGTTGAGTCCCTAGAGGAATGTCACTCTGCCTGTTTCAAGGACTTGTCCATAGGCTACAGGTAGTAAGGAAATTTAATTAATTTTTTCTTCTGCCTTTGTTTCCCATATCATTAACTAGTGCCAACTATGGTGAGGATACCAAAACTCTTGTGTTCAAAGAGCTTAAACTCTAGTTAGGGATACAGGGCATGGAGACAAACACCTATTATCCAAAATAGAAAAAGAGGCACCACAACAGAGATAACAACAATCCTTCTAACTGGGTCCAAGTCAGTGAGTCTCCTTAAGAATAACTTTTTTTTAGATACTTATCTGTCAAATTGATATTAGTACATAAAGGCCACTGGAATATATTATGGACTGAATGGTTTCCCCCCAAAATTCATATGTTGAAGCCGTAATCCTTCAGTGTGACAGTATCCTGATACAAGGCCTATAAGAAGGTAATTCAAGTTAAACGAGGTCATAACAGTGAGGCCCTAATATGAGAAGATTGGTATTGTTTTAGAAAGAGGAGACATCAGAGCTCTCTCTTTGTGTGTCCACAGAGGAAAGGCCATGTAAGGACACACTGAGAAGGTGGTCATCTGCAAGCCAGACAGAAAAGACTTAACCAGAAATCTACCCTCATAGCACCTTGGTCTTGGACTTTTAACTTCTATAACTGTTAGAAAATAAAATTTCTGTCATTTAAGTTACCTAGTCTGTGGTATCTAGATGGCAGCCTGAGCTGACTAATTAGTATATTTCTAATTTAAGAATTAGTTCACCAGAGATGAACCTTACAGTCCTAACAGCTACTTTCAAATTATATTTGTATGTTTTTTATATTTGTATACTTATGTATTTATTGTATTTATATATACATTTATATTAAATGCCCATTTATGTATTGAATGTACAAATCTTGACTTACACAGTTACAGTTGCATCCAGAAAAGAGTATGCCTGTTAGAATGCCTTTTCCTACCAATTTATATTATTATACTAAGACTCTTGGCTTCAAAGAGCTCATACTCTAGTTGAAGATTTATGGCATACAGACAAAGATCTACAATACACATTAGGAAAGGAGTGGTAGAAATTATATAGTATATACTTCAGAAGTAAGATTATTGCCACTGTGGAGGGTGGGGGTAGCACACTGTGGGTGAATCTGTGTGGTTGGAATTGTAGGAAGGAAGAAGAAAATCTTGGAAGAGGGAGGATTTGCCCTCAGCCCAGTCATTCTCACTGGCACACCATGGACATTTGGGGCAGGATCACACTGCATTTTGTGAAATTATTCAGAGCATTACAAGACGTTTAGCATCCTTAGCCCCCAGCTAACATCTCCTGGCCTTGTAAGATCTGTATTATCCCCTTACATATTTCCAAAGGCTACTCAGCAACATCTCCCCCAAGAGAAAACAGAAAGTAAACTTTAATGGATGTGAAGAAAAAAGCAGATGCGTTCAAATAAATTGTATTAAATGACTGAGTAAATGGCTAATATGGCTTATTCTAAAATGCTTCATATGGAAAATTATAACATACAAAATAATATTTTATTAAGTGCTGCTTGCCAGTTACAAGAGTTTATTACATTTATTCAGAGTTCATCCTAATTTTCCACTTTGAAGTTTTCATTGATCCACTTATATAGCCTTGACTACATCTGATTTCTAAATTGCTTTACCAATTCATTACTCCCAGAATGCCTCTGATGCAATCACCTAATAAACATCCTTTACTCAAGGCAAAGAAAAGTAATGTATCCTCTTTTTGACTTCCATACACCTTGCAGGCTGCCCTCACCTGATCTTTCATTTTAATGGTTTCCCTAAATGCTGTTTGTGATCTGGGTTGAAAATTCAAGGAGAAGGCATCAGAAGTGACAAAGACGTAGAGAATGAAGGGAAGATGAGGAAATGAGAAAAACCCACACCACTGAGGTCCAAGCTGGGTTCTCCAAGAGCTAGAATGACCCTCCCGGGTTATCCCTACCTGGGCTAAAATGGTCAGGCTTTTCACTTCAGCCCCACACCTCTCCAGTCGGCTCATGAAGCTGTGGCTTTGGAGGAAGGGTGCCTGCTGCTGAGGTGACATGTGAAGGGGCTGATCCCTGAAGGCGATCTGCCCCCTACACACACACACACACACACACACACACCTCAACAGTGGTATCGAGTCCTCCACTGAGGTGATATCTGGAAAGGCTTCACAGTGTCCACCACTGATTCTAACTTCCTTATTTTAAAGAAGTAGGAAATTCAGGGGCAGAAACTTGTGAGTTACAAATCTGAGTCTCAAACTCAGAATTTATTATTCCTTGCTTACTATTCTGTAGTAATGATGTCTACTTTGGAAAGAATGAGCAAGGAAATATTTACTTGGTTTAAGCAATTTTCTTGAATGGGACAAACAAAAAGGAATGAGTTCAAATAATTCTTGATACGTTTTTATAGACAGAACTGAATTGTCAAAGTCATCCCTAAATTATGAATAAGGCATAATATGTCCTATTTCTACACATTGGAAGTGTTGTTTTTGAATTTTTTAAAAAATATTTTATTTATTTATTTGACAGAGAGAGAGTCAGCCAGCAAGAGAGGGAACACGAGCAGGGGCAGTGGGAGAGGAAGAAGCAGGCTCCAAGCGGAGCAGAGAGCCCAATGCGGGGCCTGCTCCCAGGACCTTGGGATCACAACCTGAGCCGAAGGCAGACGCTTTACTACTGAGCCACCCAGGCGCCCCTGTTTTTTGAATGTTTTTATGTGTGTTTTATAGGGCATTCTGATTCCTACAAATGCATTACCAACACATACTATAATAATGCCTTCTGTTCATAAGTCTTCATTGGGTCTAATGGGGAAAGCATTAAACTGGTAACTGTGCCCCGAGCAATACTAAGTAGATGAATGTACTTTATTTAGCTTTGATAAAATTTTGATAAACCTTCTTGGTTCTTTATTTTTATATTTTCTTGAAAGTGGTTAGATATAAGACAACTTCCCATTCAAAATGTTGTGGATAATATGGGGAATATAAGTCATAGGTGTACGTATTATATTTTTATATCATGCTTCCCGTCACATACCGTATTTTGGCTACACTGTCCTTTCTGTTCTGTGTACTTGCCACACTCCTTTTCACCTCAGGATTTCCACAATTGTTTCTTTTGTCTTGAACAGTGACTCAAAATCATCACATGGCTGACTCTTTTTTTGTCTCTCAGGTGATGGCATTAAGGTTATCTCCTTAGAGGTCCACGCGACCTAAGTAATCCCTCCATGTGTAGGCCAAATTTCCTTCATACTAATTTATTATCTTAGTAACACAATTATCTCAGATCACCTTGTTTATATATTTATCTGCTCCTCATTATTTAACCCCTAGTACATATCTGTGCTTGGCATTTAAGTAATTATTTCGTGTGAAATAACTCAGGCAATAAATGAATATTTGTGACTTATAGGATTTTAAATACACATCAGAGATGCAAAATATTATGAAATTTTTCATCTGGGGAAATCAATTCACCCAAATTTCTGAATAAATCTGAATAAAACAGGAGACAGTTACTCTCTTAATATCACAATTTTTATTAAATAAGCTCTCTACAATATTTTTATCTGACTCTTCCTAAAGGGCATCCTAAAGGGTATAAGGATGTACAAAATGAGTGTGATTCTGTTTCCATAAATAATATATTTTTCAAGGTAACAAAAATATTAACTTTGTGGGAGACATTCCATCTTCTAATTGGCAAAACCTTGTAAAAATGTTGAAAATTCTTAACTTTCAAATTCTACATTAAAAACAAGACTATAATAAAGAAAGTCTGTATAAGAGAGACAAACAAAAACAAGCTATAAATTAGGTCACTAGACTTACAATAATATTTTTGCAAGGAGCTTTTACAATATTTGGCTAGCTTTTAAGCTAGGAATATAAGATGTCCCAGAAGATTAATTGAACACAGGAATTCAACCTCTGACAGGGTCAAATGGAATGTCTTTTGTGATCCAGGCTGAACATTTATACTCATATACAGATCATTCTACTTATCTAACTGTATGCTTTCAATGATATTAAATACTTCATTTTTAATCAGGGAAGTATTACATTCTTATTTTCAACTGTATTTATTTCAAGTTATAAAGTTCTATACATGTTCACTTGTCTTTATTAGGGAGAAATTCTTTATTTACCTAAAACTCTCATTCTAGTAGCTCTCTCTCAACTACATAGTTACTCTAGAAATTTGGTGCTTGGTGGGAAATAACCTTGTTTACTCTACCCCACCATATATTTTCAAGAGAATTTGATTCCATGTACTTTCAAATATCATCTTTTGAGATGAATGAGAATTATTAGGTATAGGAAAGCCTGATCTAAGAAAGCATATTTTCTTATAGAGGCCAGAGACACAGTAGTAATGGATTGATGTCAGGATCATAACACCACAAACAGTATCTGATACAGTAAAAGAAAGACATCTTACTAAATTATGAAGTATAGTGGAAATGAGCATAGATAAATCCTAGATTTTTAAATACATTTTGTGTACAAAATTTTAGATAGTAATCAATCATTAACTGAAATTAATGTTTAGTTTCTCCAAATTACCAAGTAGTTGTCCTAGTCTATGGTGACATCGAAGTGGAAAAAACATGGAAAAATAAAAATGCTTTGAATGGGAGCACGTGGCTGGCTCAGTCAGTACAGCATGTGACGCTTGATCTCAGGGTTACGAGTCTGAACCCCACATTGGGTGTAGAGCTCACTTATAAAAAAAATAATATAAAATAAAAATTTAAATGCCTTTAATACAGGCAAAATCCCCCCAATAGTCATTTTCCACAAAGACTAATGCTATGTTGTGCTATAGTCTAACTAATTTTCTATGTTACTCATATAAGGTATTATGTTAAATAACATGACAATTCAGAAAAAAAAAAAAAAAAGAAAAAACAAATATGGGCCTTTGTCATACTCCACACTCATTTTAGCAGCCTCACAAAATTAAAAATGTTTTCCAAATGAAATGTCAAGAGAATTATTTATTTTATCCAAGTGATAGTGTAACAAGTCTTAAATGGCACCGTTACTAGTTTCAGGGAAACAGAAAACAATTACAAAACTAAGTTAAAGGCAACTTTATTACAGTACTTTTCCAAACTTCAAAATGCATTCATTATTGAATTTAGAACTAATATATAATACATTATATTACAAAACAGAAAGCAATCTGGTCGGATATTAGCTTGCATGTATTGCCCAAAATATAGTTTCCTAGGAACAGCAGCAACACACAATAGTTTATATCACTAAGTAAAATATTTCTGATGTCACATAAAGAATCATTTATAATTTGTTTTATGTTCACTTAAAAACAAAGCAAAGTTATCTTTTCTGTTTCTTACTAGTTAATGCCTAGAAGTTGTTTATAACCTAAAAACATCCACCGGTTTGGAAATATTTCCTTCGGTAGAAAATAGGATTTTTGAAGCTAACCAAACTAAAAGAACACTCAATTTCCCCATGGCAAATAGGGGCAGAATTCTCTTCTTTCCTTTTTTTAGGAGCCAAATCTGGGCCTCCTTCTCTTCATAGCCATCTTGAAATAGTATCTGCTTTAGAAAATACCCAAATCTATAATTAACTCTATTCTAATAAAGTCTCCTCTGTTTTATCTTGCCTCCTCGTATTTGCTTACTTAGGGTAACTTACAACCCACTTTGAACATTATGTAATAATGAATTTAAAAGTAATTTTGGGAAATATAATAACATTAAGGATGTATTTTCCAAATTAGATGAGGATATTATTTGCTATCTACCTCTGCTTCACACAACCAACCAAATTCAACTTACAAACAGAGTTCCTTTTCCGACGTCACTACCTTAATAACAATGGAAACAGACATAAAACCACCGAATAGATCGGAGTTCCTTAATTTGCTCTCTTGGTTTAATATTTGTGAGCTACCAACTAGCACAAAACAAGTTCATCTTCCTCTTTTTTACAACAGGAAATGATCAGAAAAGTATAGAAAAGATTCTATTTTTTTCGTAAGGCAAATTTAATACAGATTTTGCTATGAGGTTGGAAAAAAGAAAAAGTGAATGAAAAGGTATGTGCTGGCTGCTTGGGGGGGCAAGACTCATAAATCACTGTACGTTAAGAGCACGTGCTGAAACTTCATGGTGCCAGTCACGTAATTTTGTGTATTTGGGACTAAAGACGTGAAGGGGTATCTTTTCCCTGTGGAAATAAAAAAACAAGAAAAGAAAAGAAAAGAAAAGTGATAGAAGAGTCATAAGAAAGAGAAAGAAAAGGTTTCTACGCTTAGTTCATCATGCAGAAAACATGCTTTATAAAAGCTTAATTTCGCATAGCTATTTTATTTAATAGCAAAGATTTTAAGGGTAGAGCACTTTTATAAATACAGAAATTTATCTATAGAGCCCTCTTGGAAATTCATTTTTATGCCCAAAATAAAATTTCTACAAGACAACACAAACTCATTCACAGAGATCGGTAGTGTTAGCAAAGCATCCCCAAATACACTCTTCTACCCACTTACTTCAATACGATAGGAAAATAACCTTACATGAAATGCAGACAATATCTACTAATTCAAAAGTCTGTAAGTTTTTTAAGTCCCATAGTTAAGTCCCACAAAAGATACCAAAATTAAATGCTTAGCTTCTAGTTACAAAGACAAAAAGCCATACCACTATACTTGAAAATGTGAAAAAACAAATCGAGACCATTCATGAAAGGAAAGCATTCAATTTACCAAAACAATGGACAACTTACTTTGCCTTCTTTGTATTTTCAGTGTCCGATTCTTTCACTGAAATATAATAAGCAATATCCAATATTAGTTGACTTTTTTAACTTAAAAAATCACTTGAGCAATTACCTGTACCAATCAATATCAAGTGGTCAAGCTGCACAGAGCCACTAAAAAACATTCCACATCATGCTGTCACTGGCTATATACTATGGTCAGTACTACTACTGCCACTACTGCTCCACTTTTCAATGCAACTCTCCTGGGTTAGCTTCTTATTTACATTACCCACATTATGCATGGCATAATTTAAGAACAAACTGCCTCAGGAAAATTACTGTTTTCCAATAATCACCCATCTGTCTAAACGCTATTCTCTATGGCAAAGAACATTTGTATATTAGAATCCTTAGGTATTCACTTACAATGTTCAGTCCCAGTGATCTGGGCGAGGATTCGGAAAGAACGAGACTGAGTCGTTCCAGTCCTTGGACGCCAGTCTTCAGTGTCCTCAATCAGTCTCTTCTTGCTGGCATCACTGTGAGTTGGTATGTGATAAAACTCTGTATTGCGCTCCACGATGTGTTTTCTTGGTGGGCTAGGATTAAAAGGGAAGGAAAGAATTAAAAATTTTTAAATCATGTTAAGGGTAAACTATTCTCTGCCAAATTAATTATAATTTACACATTTAATATCAATTCTCTTTTTTATATCTTTTGCTTTTCCAAGTGAACTCATCAGCCTCAATTTTCTTAAAAAGGAGCCCTTCTGTAATAGACTCGCTTTTTCTTAAACTAGTAAAAAAAAAAAAGGCATTTATATGCTAACATAAAATAATATAAATATCTATTCAAGAGAAAGTTTACCGTTTAGGTGGGGTTTTCCTTTTTATTGACAGAAGAAGGCAGCAGAAGAGAGATTCCAGCATAAAGGAAAGGAAAAGAATAAGAAAAGAAGGAAAATGATGAGAACTGCAAAGTCCACAGGAGTTTTTAAAACTTTTTTGAAATAACTTGTATTGTTCTTCTACCTATCTTATGCCTAACAACACAGGTATGGACTACATTCACAACCACTGGTAAATATCAACATATTCCCAAAATGTATTGGCTTTCACAAAATTAAATGAACATATCTTCACTACACCCAGGAACTAAGAATGGTTTAGTACAGGCTAAGTCAGTAATTCCAAACACAATTTTGAAAAGGGTCAGAACTGTTACTTTCTATGGTTTTCTCATTCATGTGTACAGATATCCCTCATCCTAAATAAGTTGTGTGAGGGTCAGTGTAGGGAATAAGAGCTGTGGTATATGGGAAACCAATGAAACATTGATCAAAATAACAAGATGTAAATCTTGGCTCTATGACTTTACAGATGTGTGATTTTGGACAAGTCAACCTCACTGAGCCTGTTTTTTCATTTATAGATGAGTATATCACATATGAAGTGGCATTGTTCCAAGCATTAAATGAAATAATACATGTGAAAGGGATTTGTAAACTACAGAATTCAAGAACTTTGAGTTTGCTAAGAACATTCATTTTTCTATTAACAAAGCATTAACATTAATGAATTTATAATGTATATTAATACTTTAGCCTAAGATCTACTGAACATAATGAATACTCTGCTCTCTTCCCCCTCCTCCCCAAAACAGGACAAATGCAACCTTTTAGAAACTATGAGTCTAATTCCAAGAGAGAAAAAGGAGCCTAAGTCTGGACTAGCAGACTATTGCCATAAAATCCAAGCAGAGAAAAGTGCTCAAAGAGTATCAGATGTGGGTGGCAACACTTCCTGGGTGTAACTCATTGCTAGAAAATCACAGTACTATCAGAATGCCACTGGACTGTTGTCATTTTAATAGTTACAATACCAAAACAGTCTCAGTATACCAGGAGAGTTTTTGCCCAGTGACCAACATGATAGGATTAACATTGATACTGGCTCTAAAAACAGACAGGTAATAGTTTCACTCATGACATCCTTCACTTACTGTGTGTTTTACCCAAGTCATTTAACTTCTCCAAATCTTGATTTTACCCATCTGAGAAAAGGGGATTGCATCTAACTAAAGAGTTGTTCTGAGGAATAAATAAGATCAATAATGTATGTAAAGTGTTTTCCAAAGTACTTAATGCACAGTAATGATCACATGATATGTTCTTTTATGATCACTGAAAACATTACTTGTAATGCATATTTTAAGACTATGGGTCATCCGCATATATAAAGAACAAAATACGGGCTCCTGGATGGCTCAGTGGTTAAGTGTGTGACTCTTGGTTTCTGCTCAGGTTCAGGTCAAAATCTCATGGAGCCACACTGGGGCTCCACGCTCAGTGGGAATCTGCTTGAGATTCTCTCCCTCTGCCCCTGTCCCCATGCTCTTTTCCTCAAATAAATAAACCTTGAAATATAAATAAGAGAATAAATAATATTTACACACAAAATATTTATAGTTTATGGTAAAATTTTAAGATTCCAGAAGTGAAATATCTAGTATTTTACTATTAATTACTAATTACTTTTATTAAAAATCTAATCCTTTTTAAAAGAGAATTTTAAAAAATTAGAATAGGTAGAGTACTTCATAAACGTACTACATTTAGAAGATAAAATTTCCTAAAAGACAACTCTTTATTTTATGCAATTACTTCAAAAACTTCATATTTAGCTACTAAACTTAAAGTTTCTCTATAATTAGTGAATGTACTTTACTCTTAAATGGTGCCAATTTCAACTATAAGACTGTTTTATTTTCTACAAAAGGTTTGGTCTGTAAAAATACAAAATGGTGGTGTCAAGCTAAGAATAAGTACACCAAGAATAATAAATGACACCACCTAAGAATACATTTTAGCCATGACATACGTGCAAAAAGCATGGTACACTTTGGACTCTCTGAAATTCACCATAGCTTAAGGCCTTGTGTTAATTGATATGAAGTTTCTAAACATTTACTTAGCTTTTCAGGCTCTGACACTCTAAACTCTGATGACTATGATGAAGAGAGTCATCTCAATGATTTTATTTTTAAAAATATATTTGAGATCAAACATAAATTTAACTATCAAAAGCAAATAATTTGTTTCAAAATATAGATATTCACAATTAGCAACTTTATTCAAATTAAAAAAAAATACTAAACAAGAGAGGCCCAAACTCTGTCTCTAACTCCAGTATACACGGTCTACAATACTTATCTATCTCCTTGAAGGTTCAGCTTACTACTTTTTTCCACTGCCAAAGTGGAAAACACACCCACTGATTTATATGAAGTTATTTAGCATGAAAAACATGTTTCGTAGGCTCCTTAACAAATTTGAAAATTCTTGCATGGAGAAGATGCTAAACAAGTCTGCTGGTGGTATTAAATTGAAAGTAAGATGGAAAGTTAAAGAGAGACAATGATGAAAATTACAAAAGGAACCACTGATTAGGTACTTACACGGTGCCAGGGTTACTGAAGGAGGAATAATACACACAAAAAATATGTAAAAGAGTAGAGAAGACATTGATGTTCCCCAGGATAATGGAAAATGGACAAATATGAGGCCAATAAAAAAAGGCGGGGAGAGAAAAAAGAAAGAAAAGGGAAAGAAAAATGAAAGAAAAGGGAAAGAAAAGGGAAAGAAAAAAGAAGAAAATAAAAAATGAAATAATGAAATTCAAAACAATGAATTTACATGAAGATATTACACAAAACAACATGCTTCAAAATAAAAATGTAAACACAGACAAAACTGAAAAAATGTTAGTCAAAATTCTGTATACTGTTAACAGAGAAGATCTACTATTTAAAAATATCCCTTTATTTAATTCATTTTATCATGAATCCAAATTCCTATTATAATCCTTAAAAAAGGCAGAGAATAAAATAATTATTGGATGTAATATGTAGAAACAGAACATTTTAGAATCACTTAAAATCAGAGCAGAATAGGAGAAAGTCTTTCACTCACATAATATGTGAAGTATATATTAATAGCAAATGTAATCTTCTCACAAAAATTATCCCGAATCATTAAAATAAAAACTTAACCGCCCCCCCCAGATCATTATATAGTACATCTGAAACTGTATGTTAACTGGGAGTAAGATAACAACCTAAAAAGCATGAAAAACATGCTGAAACAAATGTTATAAAGAAATAACATTCTGTTTGATTTTTCTCTTATTTTTTAAAAATGTGATTATAATGGGAAATATAGGAAGCGTACTGGATCATAAATAATGGGCTACCACTTAATTTTCATACTCTTCTCTGTCCGTCATTACCACTCTTACTCACAAGCAAATCCAAGTAAGTTTAGAACTGATTTGTAGGAACTCATGCTTTTGTACTATCAGTGACTTAATTATTACCCAAAAAGGCGTGTCTGATATGACATAGTAAAGGAACTACATTAATAACATCTGAAGAAAGAAAATCTCAAAACATAATTCATTCACACAGCCTATTAACTGTACAATCATTAAAGACAAATTATTTATATACCATTATGGATAGAGCAGATTGAAGTATAAACTCTACATAGTTTGTCAACACACTGCTGAATTAATTCTGAAATGAAGTTTTAGTCAGAGTAACTACTAATTCATTATGAACATAGTGACAAAAACTGCCTACCAGTTTTAATACTAAGACTGTTCAGTGTAGCTGTATTTCCTGCATATATATCAAAGTCAGTTTCATAAACTCTCTAGAGGGCTGAGTTCACTGAATGGCGGTGGGATGCAGGAGTAAGTTGATTTCAATATTTACTGATATTTACTCTGCTCTAGCCACAATGCAAAGCATACTTTCCTCTGTGCTGCTATTTTAAATAGCAGAGAAATAGTTTTTCAAAGTAACCTCCCCTGAACAGAATTTTAGATACATATTTAAACATTTTCAGGTTTCGGGGAAAAGTTTCATATCAACATGAAGTTGTGAGAGAAACAGTCTATGGTGTAGTGAGTGGCAACAAGTGGAGACTTGATTGGTTTCAACCTAAAGATGCTGATCTGTATATATCGAACAAATATTTCCAAGCATTTCAGAAAATATGTCCAAGTGGAATGGCCCATCATACACTGAAATGGCATTTGTGCCAATGTGACAATGAGAAGACCTGGCTTCACACCCTGGCTATGCTGTCCACTTTGCCCCATGCCCTGGATAATGTGCAATCTACAGAAGCCTCTCCTTTCTGAACAGTGAAATGGATTACAATTTCTTTTTCTTTCAGACTTCTTGTAAGGGCATATGTTTAATATATTTAAAGGAACTCTGAAAACCATACAAACACAGATTTGTTGTTAGGATAGATCCCCTAACTGATACGTTTTTTTTAAAAAAAAAAAGTACTATCAAACCCAACTGTAGTTTATGCACATTATTCATTCATACTCCCTCAACCCATTTAAAAACAAATACCAGTTCAAAGTAACAGAAATAAATCAGGGTCACAAGTGTGATGCAGAGGAAGGCACGTCAAACTGGCTTCAAAAAAAAATCTAAGCCTGAATCTTAATACTTACAAGATGCATGACTTGCAAAAATTAAGTAACCTCTCAGTATTCAAAGTTCAGATGAGAATTAAATCACATAATGCATTTAGAAACACCTAGCACAATGGATAGTAGTACTTAATAAATTAATGAATCTGAATCTTGAATTTAAAGAAGTATATATATTCAACCAACATGCTTAAATTTATTTTTCCATGGCCTAATTTTTCCCCTTTACAAGTCAAACTGTTTGTTATACTGGAATCTAGTAACTAGTCAAAAATCTTTGTGTATAAGAATTTAAGTAATAAATTAGGGCTTGGAGATCTTTCACTAGTACACTGGTGTGCTATATTCCTATGTGTA
Organism: Ursus arctos; assembly: GCF_023065955.2. Classification (NCBI taxonomy): domain Eukaryota; kingdom Metazoa; phylum Chordata; class Mammalia; order Carnivora; family Ursidae; genus Ursus; species Ursus arctos. Next base: position 74,586,280 of record NW_026623111.1, on the reverse strand, counting down.
TGTAACATGAACTATTCAGTTAGTGGAACCACAGCCATGCTGGAATAAAGTTGTTCTAATAATTTGATTGTTAATTCTCTGGTGTGCCTAATATAGTTAAATATTATGTATTTCCAATTCTAATATACACTGTGATGATAAATTTCAGCACATGGTCAGACTAATCATAACACAACATTAATTTAAATTGTTATCTAATGTGATTTTTATCTATTTTTAAGGCTATTAATCACCAGCCAGTGTACCGTCAAGACCAACAGACACAAAAGCGAGGTTTTAAAGGTATTCCACAGTGATTCCCAATGTCCGTGCCAATTACCTATGACATTTAGTAAGTCAATAACTATTTCTCTTAACTAATTTCAAAGGTATGTATAAACTTTCTATCATCCAGTAACACACAACTGTCCATGCAGAGGTCTAGAACTTCACCAACATTGTTGAAAAAATCAAAAAGTTCTTAAGAGACTTTACCTGGGAAACACTGGTTAGTTACATGAATTTGGAAAACAATTCAGTTTTATATAATATGTTATTCACTAGTGGTACATATGTGTATGCTTTCTCTTGTATCTTTCTCTTTGTCTTCTAATAGTCTCAACTGATACAAATTACATTCCCCCAAGCATTAAGTCTTATAAACCATTACACAGCAAACCCCACATGTATTTTATGGCAAAAGTTAAATACTATTATTTATTACCATAAAGCAATTCACTGCAACATAGCAATGCAAACCAAACTTATTGAAAAGACTAAATGTTGTTTTCTTTGCAAACATTTTTTGCAAAACATTAATTTTGCAAAAATCAGACACATTCATGCTGTTTACTCATATATAAATCACCGTATTTCCTCTCCAGTACTGTGGATACTAACTTTGTCACTTGTGTTTTCTGTAAAGAGAAAAGCATTTTAAAATATTACTACCAGATTATATTTTGTATCTTCCAAGGCCAGGTTCTTCAAAATAACATATTGGAACTGTTAGAAGAAATTGCAGTCCAACAAAATTGAAATTAATAAAGGATACATGAAGGACTTACCTCTTGAAAGCAGTGGCACATTATAATGCAAGGGCATATGGAAAGGGAAAAGGTAAAGTACTTAAACTACTTGATGCAAAATAGCTTTCCTTCTGAATATAAAGTCCCATTTTGTTCTAAGTAAAGAGGGAGAGGAGTAAGGAAAACAGCAAGTCAAGATCAATAATTTGTATATATAGAAGAAAGATTAAAAATTTCTTAAAGTGCCTTCTTCATTATTATTTATAAGAAGGAACAAGAACACTTACATAGTATTATTAAGAAATCTTCTAAAACTATCAACATAATTGATTTCACACTTTACGATGAATAACAATTTCTCAGTAGTAATGCATGATGAATGAACACATACTTGTGTCTTATGTTAATTAATCCCATATAAATTTGGGTGAGACACCTATCAAATTGGCAAATTGGCCAGTTACTTTAAATCACTTAAAGACTAATACTCTTTCTGCTTTGAGGAAAATGAAAAGAATTTAGCTTTATCCCCTTCTGAACTCTTAAATTTTTGGTTACTGGCATATATTATTTTTAAACTAAAAAGTAATTAATAAAAAGTCACAACTCTCAACTTTGAGTTTTGTTGCAGATCTTTTGTAGCATTATAAAAATATGAAAAATGTACTAATCACATAATTAGTAAATAGTCTAACAACGATTTCAGAAAAAGTTTGATACCTGATGAAAGAAATGCATTCATCAATACCACAAAACACCTATTCTTCAAAATGACAGGTCATTGACTAGTAAAGTGTGTGATTTATTTTTGAGTTCTCTAATCTAAATGTAGTAAGAGAAACGTTGACTGCAAATTTGTGTTTGAATTTTACAGACACCACACTGTTTTCAGAGTAATCAAGTTCTCATTGTCCTAACATCTGGATAACATTTGAAATTGACCTATTTTTAAAGATACCCAGTTTGCAATTGTGAAGCAGTACCTTGCATGTTAATGACGCAAAACATGTAATAATCCCACTTCCCCTGAATTCTTGCAGAGTGCTAGACACCGGCACGTGCTCAGTAATCACATGTCCACTGATTAAAAAGCCATCATTGAGGCCCTATTACTATAACACTACCTACGGTTTCAGTTTGAAAATAATAAGCTTTAAATCACTTTAAGTTTAATCATCAACGTTGTACTTATAAAATAAAAACTTAAGCTTCATACTCATATTTTCATGTTTTTAATGTAGTACACTTTTCCATAACCTCAATTTACTTTTACCTGTGCAAGTTTCCATTAAGAAGACTATCTTACATGAATCAGTAAAGTGGATTTTTTTCCCTTAAAAAAAAAAAAAAACCATTTTATAGAATTTCAAGGAATGTTAGTAAGGAGAAATATTTTTGTTTAGACACTTCTTCCAGTGGACTTTTTTACACTGAAACTGGAATTTAAAAAACATAGTAAACTTCTGCTTTTAGTTTTCTACGGGGCCAACAATTTGACAGGAAGCATCTTTCTTCTCAGAAGATCTTTGATTACTCTAAATTCTATTGTCTTAAAATAGACATACAGAAAAATACAACCAAACACACCTCAACACTACATACTATTTCTCTTCCTCAAATGAAAGAAGAAATAACATTCTTTGAAGGACACCAATTTGCCTCAGCACATACGTTAAAACTTTAAAAAGCCACCCACAACCACAAAAATCATATGTTCAGACCAGTAGCTGTTCTTCCAGACCTCCTGCTCTTTCTCTCAGCAGCAGCCTGGAGCCCTGCCACCGTCTTTTTCAAAGCCCCACAGTTGCCATGGCAGCAGTGCTACAGAAAGCACAGCCCCTTCATTACATGAAATTAACATTCGGAAGGGATTATCTCAGAAAGGACCTATGCACGCAATTATTTTAATTATATTTTCCTGGGAACTGGCGTTGGTAAAACCCATCATGCATGCAGATGATTTCCCTTTGTTTCCCTTTTAAAGTACATTTTTGTCACAATAAATCTGATCAAAATGATTTTACGAAAATGACTTCGGCTTCAAGTATGGTCACTGAATTTCAAAAAGAATAAGACGACCATCTATAAATGGAAGCTGCTGAAAATGCGCTCTGACCAATTTTTTTAAATGTCTCAAAAAGGAAAAAATCATAAGGACTAGATTTTCAAAAACTTCCAATGACATTATATATTTAGTGTCCACTTCTGTAAAGCCATTCATTTTAGAAAAAACTTTACAATGAAAACATTCTCTAATTTGCTTCTGATGTTTGTAGAGCATCCTTTGATGCTATTGTTCTGTCATTACTGTTTCCTTTTAAAGACTAAATTCTAGCTTAAGCTTATCTGAAAAGAATGTTGCTGGCTATCTGACCTAAGCTAATGCATCATACGTAGACATGAGTCAAAACTAAATTTGTTTTCTGTCTTAAGACTACTTCCTAGAAAAAAAGCTGCTTACAAGCTCCTCATTTCCTCTCTCCTTAGGGTGAGATATATAAGCTGACACAACTGTAACCACTCTGTTTAAACTTTTGGTGACTAATAAAAGGATGGAAAAAATGAGAAAGAAAGATTCAAGATCTGCCTTGCATTATACGTGCCAGCTGCTCCATGTTATGCCAGGACTTGGAGAAAGTTACAGAGTAGTATGTTACATGGTTCATAACATGTCAAAATGCATTACTCAGGTTTTGATTAGCCTATAATTGCCTTGCAGAAAGTGCTATGTATATAATATAAAGCTACATGTTAATGAAGCAAATAAAACTTCACCTCCTTTCCTTCAAAGAACCACTGATTTGGGGGGGGGAGGGCGGTTTAAATTATGTCCTGGAAATTGCCTGAAAGAAGAGTTTTGATAAGAGCAGAAAGCACCCTTGGCCACCTACCCATTTTGCTGTTTAATGTCACCCTGGGATCCTCTTCTCTGCCCCTCTGCTAGCTCCTGAGCAGTCTCGGAACACACGCTGGTGACTGTGGGCTGCCGTGGGACATTAACTGCAGGTTTACCAGCGCTCAGTGCAGATGAATGCTGGTCAGCACTAAGATTGGCATTAGCATGCAGTCCAGATGCAGCAAATGAGGGAGGAGTGACAGCAGCCACGGGTGGAGGGGAAGCATGTGATGAAGTGGTCACATGGGCTGGGGTGAAGGCAGACGATGGTGATGGGATGGATGTGACTTTTGGTGAAGACACAGAACCAAAGGGTCGTGGTGCCTTATTGTAGGCCATGTTGGTTGTGGAAGTGACTTTGGACACAGCAGGAGATGTAATGGGCACAGGTTTAACTACTTCTTTAGGTTCTCCCTATGTAAAATAAAAATAAACATACACAAAAACACACCAAATACATGCAAAATAGATTCACTGAAAAGAACACACAGCTAGTTTTTAAAAAGACAAACACAATCGTGTTAGCAGCCCAAACTTTACTTGTTTCTAGGTAAAAACAATGAGCATAACATGCATGCCAACTGATCCCAACATGCATAACACATATGCACATGATGAGTGTATTTTTTTATAAAAATGAAAGAAGTTTCAAAATATTTAGGATCTAGAGTAGGAAAACTATCAAAAAGCCTAATGCCATAAGTGTCAACAGACACTTTAATTTTCCAAAAGGAAAAAATTTTAAACACCCCACAATAAACAAAATATCACTAACCAAAACATTCATTTAAAAATATCCAGAGTCTTGATTATAATTCCATCTTTCAAACATATTTAATTATTCTCCAAAGTACAATTATTTGATTCATGCAGAAAAAAACAGCACATTTCTAAGGCTATTAAAAAATTTTTTTAAAACAGAAGGAAAAGATCATTTTCTCATCTAAAACAAAAATGTGCACATTCTAATGAATTATTTTGGATGAAGATATTGCTTAAAAGAAAAATCTCAACAATCCACCTGTTACTCTCTCTGGAATGTTTTGAGATATTATTTGGAAATGGAATAAAAATTCTTTCCCTCTTTCAAAATAAATAGTTAACAGTTATATGAGGGAAAAAATGATCTTAGATGTTTATTGCCATTTGTCAAAGAAAAATTAACTACTAAGAAAGATCAATTCCTCCTAAAATTAACATAATTTGTGTTTGCAAATCCCTGTCCCAAAGAAAGTGTGAAGTTAAAAAAAAAAAAAAAAGGTTAAGCCTCTGTGACATTCAAGAATAAATTCCTACTCACCCTACCATCCCAAAAGAAAAACAATCAAATTCTTTTAAAAACCTACAAAGGTGGCCCTATTATGTTTTATTTTAAGAAAAAAATAAGTAATCTAAATTAATCTTGTAGAAATAATAAAGTTAATGGGGGGGAAGTAACTCAATGTCTCAGCAAATTGTTATTAAGTAATTCAACAGAAACGCAAAATAAAATTAAGGAGAAAACCCCCAAAGTATAAACCAGCTATATATAAAAACTGGTTTGGGAAAATTTGAGGATATAAATGAGAGAAAAAAGGTACTTGCCAATAACCTAACCCGGAATACTCTGAAAATGTAATTAAAAACCTATTAATATTACTAATAAAATGTTATCAAAGACTTGTGATACTCATTTTCAGTAACCACTTATTTATTCTCTTTAAAATATGTGAATAAAGATAGGCAAATTAAAAGTGAATATGAATGTAAGAAATATGGACACATAATACATGGCACAAGAAATCATGTTTTAATAATATTGGTATAATTACAGACATTAATTATGTATGTGTTTATTTCTATCCCTTACTATCACTATTTCCAACCCCCAACAATCTTTAAAGGAAAAGAACTATAAGGAAAATTTAATTGAAACTATAAATTGTCAGTATGGCCTAAGACAAGGAATGGAAATGACAGTGATTCAGGAGGTACTATCAAGTGGTACCTTGTGATACCAGATGAGAAACACACCTTTTGCACAGGAACTGGCTCAGGCTTGGGTGTAGCAGATGCCCTGAAGGGGGGGGGGGGGGGGGAAGAAAGAAAAAGGAAAAAAGAAAACCATAAATTTTTGCAAACATCTTATTAATGGAATTTTTATTACTATAGAACTTAATATATTAAATAATCAGAATTAATAGTTTCATAATTCATAGTCTTGACTATTCATCATCTACTAATTAACTCATGTAACTCAAATGCCACAAGTACAATGGGTATTCATTAGTTTTCTACACACTCAAATGAGGAAGGACAAACACCAATTGTGTTTCCTAATGCACCCATGTTTAAGCTTTCAGTTAAGGTTATTCCCCACCCAAAACTGAAAAGTATAATAAACATGAATTTCTTATCCTTGAGTGTTCCTGAAATATCTAATCTGAACCTCTATCTCTAACAGTATCTGCCTTTTCTCCTAACATCCAGGAATACGTCCACAGGATATTGGGTCTCTGTGAAGACAATGAATAAATTCTGGCTGAATTGAGTCACCGAATGAGTATTTATTTTGTATTTATATTCTTAAGTGCTTATGCAAGGTAATATATTTGTTATGCTAAAACTAAAGAGTAAGTTCTTCCATTAGGCTATAATTTCAGTGAAGGAAATGACCATATCCCATCTGTGTCTCTATACCAGCACTGTGCCTGGCATGTTATAGGTCATCAGTGATGAGTGTGGAAAGGAGAGAATAAGAAGGGCAAAACTCCATGCATAGAACCTATTTCCAAATCCAAATTAAGAATTTTTGATATATGCTTTTTTGTATTATTACCGTCTCTTTGGTAAACATGGACTAACGGTAACAATAATTAATTTGGAGCAACTATCGCATATAATCATGACAAATAAATGAAGCAGCAACTATCCTTATCCCCATTTTTCAGATGAGGTATTTCAAAGTTTAGGGTAAGTAAATTACATAGGATACAGCTGGCTGACAGTTCTTATATATTACAATACACTAGCTGCAGTCAAAGATAGTAACTAAATGGGAAAGCTTCTAATAATCTAAAGGCTATTAACCCAGTATTAAGGTACATATTATGTTTAATAACGCCAGAAGCAATATGACTCCTCTTATAACACAGGCTGCAGATAAGACAGCAAGTGCAAAAGTCCAGAAATGTAACCATAGTAGGTAAATAAGTGATAACAATTTTAAGCTATAAACCATGAAATTGTTTTACTTACAGAGATCACCAACAGAAGAAGCTAGCATAGGATATTTGATCTTTATAAGTATAACCTAATAATGAACTCCGATCAACATTTTTAGCAGCAACTGAATTTTCCAATAATAACTAATTTGGTTAGTTAGGGCAAGCACTGACTGAATAATTGGCTAACCTAATGAGAGGCTACAATGGATGCTAACATTCGGTTACTACAATATAGAATTATACTCTGTGAAGTTGCATAACTTTCCATGTGTACTCTAAAATAGACAATTTCTCTTTTAGCTTATAGGGTTATTATAATAAGCAAAGGAAACAAGTTCAAGTACAGAACAGTGGAATCTTCCTTTCATTGAAATTTCACAATGAGATGTAATCACAAAGGATCTACTTATTAAAACCACCCAAGACATTATTGGAAGTTTGCCATAATAGGATGGTTTCCACTTTCATCTGGACACTTAAAGGTGCACAGAATTCTTCTAGAGACATAAAAACAACTTACAAAAAAGAACTTGATATTTAACAGTCACTAAGTGTCCAAACAGAATAAAATGCATATATGCTGTCTGTGAAAACAAACCCCTTAGTTTTTCTAGGTGTTAGTTCCTAACCAATGTTAGCAACAATAACAACAACCTCAAATGGTTAAGTTTACTTAATTTTGGAATCCAACCTCTTATTTTGTTGAGAAAGCACAGAATAATAACAGTCCTAAAATACTTTATGTATTGAAAATTCAACAAAAATACTGTACTGCTTGAAATCCTGAATTCACGAAAGAACTTAAAATCTGAAACTTGAATCTATTTGCCCTGCTTGCCTTCTGATAAAGTCTCACAAGTGCAACTATCTGAACTAAGACAAGCAGTCAGAAAAAACAATGGATAACACACCCTTCAAAATCCCAGAATCAAGTCCATTACACATTAAAAACACAAACATCATTTTGTAGGGAAAAAACAGACTTACTTATAATGAAATGTCAAATAAAGTAGCTGGCACTAGGTGCAATAAAAATTAGTTCCTTGGGTTTAAATATTTAAATAACCACCAAATGAGTCATAAAATCATTGAAACTTAGATTTCCTTAAAGTTACTTTGTCACATGATATGCAGGTATTCATCTGACCTCTGAATATTTATAGGAGCTCATAATTTAAGCCATGTAATTTTTTTAACCCTTCTACTTAAAATGGCCCTCATTTTTTAATTTTTTAAAATTTAATTGACATTTCTTTTTTTAAAAGATTTTGTTTATTTGTTTATTTGAGAGTGTGTTGTATGTACAAGCAGAGAAAGTGGGAGAGAGAGAAGCAAGTTCCCTGCTGAGCAAGGAGACCTACTTGGGGCTCGATCCCAGGACCCCAGGATCATGACCCAAGCCAAAGGCAGACATTCAATCGACCACCCAGGCACCCCCTAAAATGGTCCTCATTTTAGCGTGTTGTTTTGCTTTTGGAGTAAAAAGAAGTCAAACTGTCCACATTAAAAATATTTGGGAAAACATTTTTAACACACAGTATATGTACCTAAAACGTGCATTAATTACATTTTAAAAGATCAGTATTTAAGTGTATTTATCTCATATTTAAGTGTATTTTTTATTTAACTGTATATTTAAGTATAATTACATACTCTTATGACACTAAAACTACTGTGGTTTGAGAAATTAAAATACATGACAAATGAAATCTGCAAAATTAACGAACAGCATTAGTACTGGCTTTAAAAAAATCAAACTTTACTAATTATTACAAAATAACAAAATAAGCTATACCAATTTTGCTCTCAAGTGTGTATAGATTTTTTTAAATGTTAATACATAATGTTTGTGACAATACACATTGCTGGAAAAACTATATATTAATATAGCACTCTTAAAAAATAATTTGGCATTTATTTATAAAAAGCCTTGAAGAAAGCTTGTGCCCTTTGACATACTAATCAACTTCTGGGAATCTATCCTAAGGAAACAACCTGAAATATGGAAAGGGCTTTATGTATAAAGATATTCATTCCCTACAGTGTAACTTATAATACTGAAAAATTGGAAACAACAGATTAAATAAACAACGAGGAAATGGTTAATTTCAATACCACAAGATGAACCATGCAATGATTAAAACCATTCTTTGAAAGAATCCTGAATTGCATGATAACATGCTTACTTAATGATATTAAGTGAAAAAAGGAAGATATAAAATAGCATATCCAGTATGGTCAGGGCATGGAAAAAGTAGATGGAAACAGACTAACATTTTAGTAAAGGCTCTCTATGAATGATATTTGTTTCTTCTCTTTTGTGTGTTTTGTTTTATAAAACATACATATGCTACTTTTATGGCAAGTAAGACTATTTCTCAAAGTATGTTTCATGGAAAACTACTTTTCAAAACACAAAACAAAAAAAGAGGTTCTGTTACCAAAGATATCTGGAAATTAGAAGTTACATAAGCGTGTTAGCCACAGAACTTCTCAGAGCCTTTAAATGCCTCAAGAGGAAAATACTGCAGATTGTTGTCCATATCCCTTTGAAGTATGGCATACTAATCTACTTAGAATACTTATTTGGGAAACCTTTCTTAAGACTGGTGTTTGAGAGGGAAAAAACCCTCTGGAAAATGATATTTTAAAGAAACAGTAAAGAAAGTAAATCTTTGTAAGTCTGAAATGTTTACTTAAGTCTCCTACAAGTGGCTGAAATAAAGGAAAAGAAATATTATAATCCATACAATCCTCGAAATCTTTTGTCATACCAAATATCTTCTTTATCAAACTAGTGCTTTCTTCAACCGTGTTTAATAAGATACTCAAAGATTATGAGAATAATTTAATCAATCCCATTTCCTTCACCAAACTGAAATATGTATTTCCTATATTCCCTGAGAAAATTCTAATATATAAGAAAAACTATTTCTCAAAATTAAGATTTTTACAGTTGTCTTTCTTAAAAAAAAACACATTATACTAAGCATCTGCTCCTTTACTTTAGAAATGTCAGAGATTACTTAAAAATGAATCATTTTTAAAAGACTTTTAAATAGATAAGCAGTTTTAAAAACTGAGGTATAATTATTAAAAATTATTCCCACATTTTTCTCTTCAAATCCTGGGCAATAAGCAGCAGGATAATATATCTCCATTTCAACCACGGTGTTCATCACAAGTCACTTTTGTGTAGTGTGTGTTTCAAACCAGCAGAGATCCTGGCAATGGCTTAGTGCCACGGGCTCAACAATTTGCTTATTGTTCTCTCTTCTCTTAGTGTGAAGCCACTGTACAGGAGTGAGCCATGATGGTGAGAGACTAGTGCCTTGGCCCAATACTCTTCTCAGCTCATGGAATTCAAAGAACAAAGCCATCAGTGTGGCTAGAACAATCTATTTTGAAAGCTGATTGATTTTTGTGAGAGTAGCATCCAAAACAAAAATCCCTGGTGCATCGCAACCAGTTCCAGAACTTCTGGCTACACAGCTGAAAGATTTCTATGTTATAATGGATTTTATTAGAAACTAGAATTGTGATGCCCTGGTTAGAATAATGTATAGGAAACATAATGCCATATATAAGCAATGGCTCTATCAGGGATTAGATTCAAAGGAATCAAACAAAACTGCATCTTATGAACACCCAATGAATGGTGTTATATTTAAGTTATATAATGAATTAATGCATTTTTCTAATACTGCTTTATAAAAAATATTCTTTTAGTTAAAAAACTAGCCAATGAATATTCACACTGGTATTTAAGAATGAGGAATTAAGCAACAGAACTAGACTGATAACGATTATTCACATTACTCATTATGTCTTGGTGACTCCTTCAACCCTATCTAATATACTTAACTCATAAACAATCATTCAGAAAACAGGAGGATTTTTAAGTTCCTCTTCTGTGAGATGAGCTCTATCTAAGTTTCCCACAGCATGGCCATCTTTGGGCTCACTGACCTCAAGACCCATAAACACTAGGGTACATCATTAATCACTTTAATTGCAAAGTTGTCAATTTGCAATAACAAAGCAACTTCAGAGGGGAAAAAAGTGAGCACTCAAGTGTGCAGGGGATGTCTCCTTAAACAATTTCCCATATTTTATTGTACTTCCAGTCGGTCTACTAACGGCAAACTCAAACCTTAAACATTTAAATCACCTATGGCAATGTATTCGTGCTTTTTTCTAAACAATTTGAGAATCCCTGTAAGGATTAAATTTTCTATAAATAAAGTACAAAAAAGTTATATCATAACACCTTTTGGCTTATAAAAGATTGTGCTCACTACATACACATGCACTCATACACAGTCTCACTTTCGATTTCTCTCTCACTCTGCATCTTCTCTATCTTACCTACAGGGACTAATACAGTACATTTTTTTCCTTTCGAAAGGGAGAAAGAACCCAAAGCTGGACAGCTTTTGAACAGTGAGAGAAAGAAGGTTAGAAGACAGAAGCAAGGGAATTGTTCTAGCCCATCTGAGTTCCCAAGACTCCCTCTGCTTGGGCTTGGCTTGAAACTGGGAGAGACTCTGCTAAATCCAGAACAGTCGCCACTTGATAGTTACTTCCATATGTAAGGATGAGGGGCTTTTGTCGTAAGATCCTTCTCAGATGGTCACAGCAGTTGATGGGGTTTGAGAAGAAATTGTCATCAACCAATTCTAAATCAAGCCAGAGAAGGACAGAGGGAGGGAGGGAGAAAAAGTGGGCTCAAAGAAGGAAAGGACTTCTACTGAGCTTGCCTGACCTGCATGGGACACTATTTGGGGGCAGAGCAAGGGTTCGGAGGTGGGAGGAGAATAGAGAGGGGAACATTAGGCAAATTTAAAATGATAAAGTACTTCCCATTATACAAATAATGACAGCATCAGCGTCAGCATTACATTACCATTCAGTGGGGCCTTACTAGTAACTCAACACTGAATTAAAGGCCTTATGTACAATATATTGCTTAATTTCAGAAATAAAACCCAGAAATATTAAATAATTTGGACTGCTAATGCCAAGTTTAATGCCAATGTCCACATTTTTCTCCCTCTAATATATCCATCTCACCGAGCAGGAGCCAACAGATTAACAATTCTTCTTATGGTACGTGGCTTTATATTTTATGGTTGAAGTTCACAAATTCAATGCTACTAACTTCAGAAATGCAAATTGAATACTGATCAATTTGAATAACTAGTTTTGATGACAGTTTTATATGTTACTTGACATCTTTCACTTGAGATCACCCTTTCATCTGTCCAGTCCAATATTTATTGAACTGCAGGCACTGTTCCAGCTATAGGGAATATCGTAGTAAACAAGGCAAAGAAGGCCCCTGCCTAAGATAGTTTCATATAGTGATAAATGCAAAATTTCACATTATTCTACTTGATTCTAGATGGAAGAATTTTTTTTTTTTAACCCAGCGTTTATTTCCACAAGAACATTTTTAACAGGGAAAGTTCGTCCGTCCATTCTGCCTCATGTCCACACTCAAAATAACCTCAGAACCACTGAAGGAAAAAAATGCATTTTTCTAACTAGTATTTATAAAAGAATTTCTATCAAAAAGAATGTTAAAGAAATTGTGTACTATCTTAGATATGTAAAAGTTAAAATAATAGGAACTTCAAAGTTCAGGATAATGCATTCTTATTAATGGTAAAATTCTTTTACAGTGAAAATACCATTTCAGTAGAAGTTTTACATAAGGAATCTATTTTATATGCCCATTGTTAAGAAATGGCCAACTTTACTGTAAAGGGCTAGACAGTCAATACTTTTAGGTTTTGTGGGTATAGGATCTCAATTTAACTACTTAAAGGCTCTGTCAGTAGAGCAAGAAGGATGACACAAATGTAAATGAGTGAGCATGCCGTGTTCCAATAAAACTTTATTCATATAAAAAGGTGTTGGGCTGGGGCGCCTGGGTGGCTCAGTCGTTAAGCATCTGCCTTCGACTCAGGGCGTGATCCCAGGGTCCTGGGATCCAGCCCCACATCAGGCTCCCTGCTCTGCTGGGAGCCTGCTTCTTCCTCTCCCACTCCCCCTGCTTGTGTTCCCTCTCTCGCTGGCTCTCTCTCTCTGTCAAATAAATAAATAAAATCTTTAAAAAAAAAAAAAGGTGTTGGGCTAAATGTGGTCAAACTCTGGTTTAGATCATTTTATGGTTTTGATTATAACACCTTCTAGGAAATAATCCTATATGAGCCTGGCTCTTTTGGACTCTAAGCCTCACAATTATTCTGCATAATAAAAAAATCCCAATTACAATTTGTTCAGACACTGACAGGTATAAGAAATGAGTTTAGCTTTTCATCGTTCTTTCTGTGGTTGCTGGGCACTACTTGTCAATTCCTTTTAACCCCTCTACTTCAAACTTTCCTATTACTTGCAACTGAATGGCCCATCTAAACTTCCAAATCACCCGTTCAAATAAAATTCATACCACATGGCTCTGATACTGAAACCTGGTGAAGAGACAGAGTTAATGTTATTGAATTAAAGATGACATTTTAAGCACTATTTTTAACTCCACTAGTCAGCACCTCAGTTCATTTGCTAATACATGATAAAGGCTACAAAAACCTCTCTTACCTTCTGTATATTGTAAATGGAACTATTAGTAATACAATTTAAAAAAATTCTAAAAGTGCAACTAAAAAGGATGTACCATGCATTCTGTAAGAGAAGCTGAAAAGTGTAACTTCCTTCTTTCCCACTCTTGTCCACGAAACTCTATAATTTATTTCGTATAAGGCATGAATGGTAATACTTTCAGGATTGATATAAACAAGCAATTGATAACATAGTTGCATTCTCTGAAAACCTACTAGGTTTATCTTTCTGTGGGCACAGTGAAAATCACTTCTATTTACTATAGCTTCTTGGGGGGCCTGGGTGGCTCAGCTGGTTAAGCCTCTGCCTTTGGCTGAGGTCATGAGCCTGAGTCCTGGGCCTCACCCCCATGCTGCCCCTCCCCCTGCTCCTGTTCTCTCTCACACACACTCTCTCTCTCTCACTCTCTCTCTCAAATAAATGAAAAATCTTAAAATATATAGATAGATCATCTTCCAGCTCCAATCAAGTAGAAAAAATATTTATTTTTATCAACATAGTCCTTCATTTCTAATATAAAAATAACAGGATTTGCAAAGTAAATAATTTATCTGTGAAAATTCAGGAGTTCCATTTATACATCTACATTTTTCTGGTTCTTTCAGTGATACTATTAAAATACCCTTAAATAACAAATGTGGTTAACATTCATATTAGGAAAGTCGGCGTCAATAACAAACTATATACATTACTAGATTTTCACAGACTTCTAGCAATGCATATAAAACTAATTGCTTCAGAAAACCCGGATAAGCATCAGATGCTGGAGAGTAGGATAGAAGTAGTATAAAAGCAGGCACAACTCATAAATTTAATGTTGTTACTTATTTAACTGTTTAATTATTTTTTTTTTCTTCCTTTTAGGAAAAGCTTAAGCCCTAAAAAGAGAGAGCCTACCTTTCATATTCAGGCTTCGTCTTACCAAGATCTTCGTTGATAGAGGAATTCTTTGAGAAATAGGAGAAATAGCTAAATGAAGGTTCCAAGTCTAGGTTACCAAAAAATAAATGAGCTACTCTACAGTTTCTTTGTTGATACAAGGATGATAATCCTTCCCTTGAGGAATTGTTTTGAGGATAAAATGAGGTCACAAATGTAATACACCTTTGCAACTGACACAAAGTCATCAGTGATAGATATACTTTCCTACTCTTTATACAGAAGATTTGACCCTTGAGCTGTAGAAATTATTTTGTTTCTTATTATATATTGTTATAATCAAACCAAATTATCAACCAGGATAACTTTCAAAAGAAAACAACAACAAACTAGAAGTGAATGAAAAAATATCACTTGTTGAATACCAACAAATGCCAATAATTTCACTTGGCCCATTACATAAATTATCTCACCTATTCTTCCTGAGAGAGTAATATTGTTCTCATTTTAAATATAAGAAACAGAAGTTCAAATGAGTTAAAGAATTTGATCACAATTTAGAATTTGAAAATGGCAAAACCAAGATTTGAACGCAAGTTCTTCACATGCTTTATAAGCAGCTCTAACTTTCTGCCTTCTAAGAATATTATAGCGTTTCCTATTCTTCCATATTTTTCCAGAGAAGAAGAGTATTTTTCCCCATAGCAATAAGAATTCTCTAATAACTTCATTTTCCAGCAGGATGGAAATAGAGGCTCCTTAATGAACATCATCTATGGGGCTAAACTGAGTGTTCTACTCAAAACTGCAACCAGCTTCTGAAGTTGGTGGCCATGTAGATCCCAAGATAGCACATCACAAGATCTTCCTGTGCGTATGTCAAGAACTACATGTTTCTATTTCCTCTTCTTCACAGTCTTCAGAAAATAAAGGAACAGGCATCGTAGTCTCTCCCTTACAACTATCTACGGTGATATGCTACCAATAATCCAGAATGAATCAGACTACAGGTCTGACATATGCCCTGTGATACAGTGGTGTATGAATGTAAGATTACAGAAATAAAAATGATGGTTCCTTTTCAATTAGGTTTTGATTACATATTCATATATACTAGGTCACTGAATATATACCTACATACATAAATATACCCACACACATACCTAGTCACTGAATAATATATTTGACAGTGTTCAATTCTTTTTGAATCAGGCTTTATTTTTTAAATAAACACACACACACACACACACACACACACACACGCACACACACACACACCCCTTTATGTTATGGTTGAATCTAGCTCCTGTTAACCACCAGATTTGTTATTAGTATCGCCTTCTTTATTACCATAAGTTATTTTAACCAAGCACCTTCTCATTTGTGACCAATATGTCCTATACCCAATGTCACTTCAAGTTCAAGGGCAATACCTGTGTTATAATTTCCTTAATTTCATTAATTTATTAATTAATTCCACAAATATTCATTGGCACCCCTAACACACCAAGCTGTTGTAGGAAGTGGGGCAACAGTAATGAATGAAACACATTATCTACTTTGAGGGAGCTTACATTCTATTTGGGAGAGGCAGACTAAAAACAAACAAGTATATCACATGGTAATGAGTGAAATAGAGTCTAGTAAAGCAAGATGGGACAGGGATATGTTATTCTATATAAAGGAGACAGAGAAGGCCTCTCTACTAAGATGAATTCTGAGCAGAGACCTGAAGTAGAGAACTCCAAGCCACCACATAGTAAGTGTAAAAAGTCTCCAAGGTAGGAATGTGCCAGTGAGGCTAGACTGGTGCTAGGACAGTGAGAGGCATAGCCAGAGAGAGAACTGGGAGCCAGAGCACATAAACTACTTTATGCCAATATAAGGACCTAGTCTTCTACTCCTCTAAGTGAGAGGGACAAGTATTCTTAGAAAACACAGCACTTCATTTTGTAAGAAAATTAAATCTGCATCTGAAATTAAAGAAGATTAAATCTAAATACAGTGTTGAGCAATAAATTAGCCTATATATATGTTTGAACAGCATAAACCTACTTACTAACCATAAGGAAGGGGAAGAAAGAGGGACTGAAACTTGCCCCAAATCTTAAATATATCAAGACAAACAAAATTCAAATGAAAGACAGCAAAATACCTAATTTGTTCTTCATACAACCAAAGTGCAAGATAATGCTCTTTGAAGTTCACATTTATTTGCTCTCTGTCCTATACTAATATTGGAAGCACAATTTTACCACTAACTTTTTCCAGATACATCTCTTTTTCTATTTTTGTCCAAGCTAAACACATTAAATTGCAAACTTTTTTTATAAAGTGGGTATTTTTAGGTATTTCAATAAAATTCAAGAGGACAAGCATTCCAGTATTTAGCACAGCCTTATTAGGAAAACAAAGTCAGTCTGCTGTCTTGTGGAGAGCACAGGAATGAAAACTTTTCATTCTTTATAGTCTCAAGTTAGGTTTTTTCCATTTATTTAACCCTCAAAAAATAATATGGGGTGCATTTAGGTTTTTTAAAAACCCGGAGGTAGTTACTCAGAGTCCAGGAACTTAAAAATTAATGATTATTTTAGTGGTTATTTTAGTCATAGATAAATCAGGTCTATCCTTGTTTAATGACTTTAAGATGAAATCCTAATTTCACATTTCTCAGTTCATTGTAGAATCTTATCCAATATCCTCATCACTAAATCTCCTTAAATTAGTTCAAAGTATTTAATATGATAATAATATCTAAATCTAAAAAGGGAAAATTTAAAGCCAGCAAACATTAAAATATTTGTTCGTTTTGGGGCACCTGGGTGGCCCAGTCAGTTAAACATCCAACTCTTGATCTCAGCTCAGGTCTTGACCTCAGGGTCATGAGTTCAAGCCCCACATTGGGCTCTGCACTAGGCGTGTAGCCTAATTTAAATTAAAATGAAATTAAATAAGTAAATAAATTTGTTCATTCTTTTAAGTTCTTTTATTATTTGCAATTAACACATAATTATCACAATACACCATCACATAGAAAGGACTGAAATACATTCAATTTTTCTTTTACTAAGAAACTTTGTTTATAGACACTGAATTTTGTTTGTAAAGTAAAACAGCATTGCTTATATTTCTGATTAATAATTTAATGGATTTCGTGAAATTTAGGCTACATTAGAATTCCAAAGCTTCCCATTGTTAACAAAGTATTACCTTTTTTTAAACAAAGGGGTGATATAAAACCTTATAAAGTATATTTTCTACCCTAATACCTCTGTTATGAAAAGAAGAAAATCTGAAACTGTAGCAAATCAGCAACACATTCTACCTATTTTACCAAAAGGTAAGCTTACTGTCCTGAGAGAATTAATTCCCTCCACCACTGTTCCAATCTAATACATTAGAACATGACCCTTGAATACAGCTTCATAACAGCACACAACGCACAACATACGTTGACTCACCATGTAAGTTCAGTAACACCCAAACTGGTCTACACCTTTCCATGGGACAAATCCACCCATCAAATGTCAAACTGCTTCAAAAATTTCTAAATGCTTATTCTCAATTTCAGCACTTATCTCATTATAGACCAGGAACAAACAGTTAAAACTGGCCACCAGCGACCAGGGACTGCCAAGTGAGAAGAAGTGGCGTAGACCACCAGTGTAAAGCATTCTATCACAACAGAGAATCGGAAATATATTTTATATCATGACTTACCTAGTACAAATATGAAATAATAAAACACATATTTTCATGTGCCATTCATTAAAATATATTCTTTTCTAGCCCATTTCATTTACAAAACAAAGAGAGAGGGAGAGGAGATGCTGGTCCTGACTCAAAAAACTAAATGCATAATAAGTCTCAGTTTGCGAAACACTAATCTTTACTCAAAGGCAGAGAACACAGAAAGGTCTGGAAGCTTGACAGGTCATATAATAAACACAATGGCTAGCTAATAGTGGTCACACAAATAGTGGCTCACTGAGTTCAAACAACTCATTCATAAAACAATATTAATCTAGTTTTAACTTCTGAAAAACACTGCATTCAATAATATCCTCAAAGGAACAAATTAAAACAAACATAATAATAACAATAATTAACACGGGGTTTGGCCAAGGCATGTCTGTAAAGTTCAATCTCATTAACTTTGCTTTTGACAGAATTATAATCACCAAGAAGAACAAAAATGCTGACCATAGGCTACTATATGTATTGTTCCAACAATGACATCCTCTAGCAAGTGCTTATTATAAATTGAACTACATGGTGGAGATTTTCCCTATTTGATAATGTGTGAAAATTTAGAGAAGCCAAACACTAATACCTAACTCTTAAGACAAATGATCTGAACTATATTAGGCTCTTTAATGAGAGAAAAACACATCCTCTAATCTGATATCGCCCTTACGTTGATGCTGAGCACCCCCTAAAAGATCTCGAAAGAACAGGAATTGGTGATTCTTATCATATTTACTTCCTCTTTTTATTAGGTTCACAGAAGGACCTGAGACCTCACAAAGGATCAGAATCAGTCCACAAAAAACCAAACAATATGCTTTATACTGTGATCTTAAAAAAATACAAAACAAAACTATTTACAATAAATGTAAAAGTACTTATGTAGCTTTGCCATAAAAGTTCCTGATTGCTTTTAAGATAACAATGATTCTTTTCTTCCATAACTATTCTGATATTTAACTCTTTTGGCTGCTTTTATAAAATGCTCTAGCTGAATACCAACAGTGAGATTTAAATTAAAAGGACTTTCACTTGGGGCGCCTGGGTGGCACAACGGGGGCGCCTGGGTGGCACAGCAGTTAAGCGTCTGCCTTCGGCTCAGGGCGTGATCCCGGCGTTCTGGGATCGGGCCCCACATCAGGCTCCTCCGCTATGAGCCTGCTTCTTCCTCTCCCACCCCCCTGCTTGTGTTCCCTCTCTCGCTGGCTGTCTCTATCTCTGTCAAATAAATAAATAAAATCTTTAAAAAAAAAAAAGGACTTTCACTTAATTAGAGTTGTCTAACTGGAATGGGCTGTCTGGTGGTGATGTTCACACAGGAGCTGTACCATTGTTTTAGGGTTCTTTCCTAGGAGAAGGCTAGCCTAACTGGCCCACAAAGTCCCTTCAAGCTCAGGGGAACATGAGTACCTCTCTAACACAGTCTGTATAATACAGTGACTTTTTCATTCTGAGTATCCATCTATATTAGCTGATTCTTTTATCCCTCCTAGGAATGTATTACCTATGACAAGGTGGAAGAGACTAAGAGACTAAATCCAACACTAACATTGACCTCGAAGATAAGCAAACCATTGGAAAATCTTTAAAATTCATCAGAGTCAGCCTAGTCACTTTTATAAGTAGTGCAGCCCCCACAATGTCCAGTACCTCACAGAGTTAAGGGCAGACTGCCCAGATTCGAATCTTAGCTCCTCCATTTACTAGCTGTTTAACTAAGTGTATGTTACTTAAGCTCTCCATTTCCTCACTTGTAAGATAAGAATAGTAACAATACTTACCTTACAGAGGGTTATGTGAAAACCAAATGAAGAAAAGTCTGTAAGGTGCTCAGAATAGTACTTGCCAAATAAATAGACACTATTATAGTGTCAGCTATGATATTTATTACTCCCCATGACATGAAAACTGAACATAAATGACAACTATAATCTTCTTCCAGGCTCCAGGCTTTTATAAGAGAGAAGAATCTAACATTAAATACAATATAGTTTTGTGAAAGCCAACTCACCAGTCTAATTTCAGAAAATGCCAGTTCTTGGCTACCGTAAGAATGAGGGAGTACTGGGGATAATGCGAAATGGGAAAGATAACCCCATTCCACATCATTCATAATATATAGAATCATCCCTAAATCCCCAGAGTGAAACTAAAGTCTACTTGTCGTCTTTTTTTTTTTAAGATTTTATTTATTTATTTGACAGAGCGAGACACCGAGAGAGGGAACACAAGCAAGGGGAGTGTGAGAGGGAGAAGCAGGCTTCCCGCCAAGCAGGGAGCCCGATGCGGGGCTCGATCCCAGGACCCTGGGATCATGACCTGAGCCGAAGGCAGACGCTTAACGGCTGAGCCACACTTAACAGCTGTGCCCCATAATGTCTACTTGTCTTCTAAACAGTTCTTTCAACGAGCAACAATCCCAGGCTAGGTGATGGCTACATAAGTTTCTGAGAAGCTAGCCGAAGGAGAAAGTATACAATTACTAAGGTGAAGTCAAAGATGCTCCTTTTCTAAATTCCCCTCAGGCACTTTACTGAATCCAAGGTACAAGGACAATACCTAGGCTCACCACAGCATGCAATTATGTGTACTTGCCCTCAAAAGTAACATTTGGGGAATAGTGTGCACCTCGGATGCCTCTGAAACCATCACAAGTCACTGGCAAGGGAATCTACATAGATAAGAAACTATCAGAGACTGTCCAAAGAAGCAGCTCCGTTCCCAATCCCCAAGAAGCAATCCAGCATATTAAAACATTCTCCAAAAGTGCTGCCAAGTACTGAAGTTCTGTAAACAAACAAAAAAAAAGTTATGACGCAAATAGCCAAAGCCAGAAACATGTGAGTTATGGTATAGCCAATGTGTTTCCTTCTCTCTCATTTACATCAGTGGTTACGATCCAAAAACCCAGTCATATATGGCAATAAAATATAAAAATTATAGAGCAGGCTTATAGCAGCTATGTTCACGGGCCACACCCAAGGCTGTGGGTGAGCTGCATACCTCAATTAATGTTGAGATCCACATTTAAGGAAATTAAACTTGCATTATAATTTTTGTTCCCGTTTTGACATGCAGAACATCTAAGAGTTTGGCTGCTTTCACACATGGCCTTGTTTTCAGCTGTCTGTCACATAAAATTGCAATTTAGCATCTCGCTGATCTCCTGTTTTCTAGGGAAACCTACCCCAAAGCAAACACTGACATATGCTTATGCTTTAGTGTTCCTATGAAAACAAGATGTGGCATGACTCACTGCTCCTCTTGCTGAATTATGTGTCTTCTGAAGAAAGAGACCAGCAGTTAAATGCGCTGGAATACTGATGAGTATGGCTATAAGAAACCAGTCATTTAGAAGGAACATTTGGAGAGGTAGAGCAGCCTTGTAAAAATAGCACGAGATAGAAGGTCCAGTTCAGATAATTACGATTTACCATTTCAGAGTCACCAAAAATGTTTACTGCAACCTAAAAATCTGCTATTATCTATGTTTGATAAAACTGGATACTAAGAAAACTAGGCCAGTTGTCTGAAATTTGACAAAATCCTTAGTAAAGTCTTGAGAAATCAAAGAACTACATAGATCTTAATAGGTCATCTAAACTGGCTTTATATAATATCAACATTAAAATCATTAATAAAATCTTTTTTATTTTTCAGGTTTCCTGATAGACAAATAATAACTTGGTCTATGTCAAACTATCATAATTTCCTACTAGTCTAATCAAAATCCCTCATTGTATAATATAAATTTATTTTCTTTAGTTTACCAAAAATACCAAGCATGAATATCTATCTATACATACACTCAAATATTGCTACAGCTGAAATGCTTTAGACAAAAAATTTCATCATAACCACATGCAGAAACCAAACACATGGTTTTATTAAAAACACTCTTCAAGATCAATATACACTTACATAGCTTAATTCTCATTACATTATTATTACCAGAAAAAAAGGGACCCTGACACTTCATTTTACAGAAAAATATAATAGAGCAGTGATTTATGATCTCACCTAGAATAAAAGTAAAGCAACGAATCCACCCTGAAAGCCCAAGTTCTTATTCCCAAAGTAGGGCAGTATTATAACCCTGGGTTATACTTGAATGTATTTCAAGACCAAATATATAAAACAAATAAAAGCACAGCTTCTCCGGTTGAAGTACAAGTATAGGCAGAAAACTCAGAACGCACTCCACTAGCCATGTTATACCACCACCATAGGACACTTCAGGATAGAATTTGATATAGACGAATCTTCTTCATATATAGACAGGAAAAATGAAGCTCAGAAAGAAAAGGTTAACTACTACTTCATTATCCTTTCTACTATACTTGAAATCTTAGCCTTTTTTATGCCTCCATTTTTTCATTTGAGAAATGAGTATATTTTCCACTCATACTTTCCACTTACACCTTCCTGTACAAAGAGAAAGCATAATAACAAGAAAATTAAAAGCATGAATTTTATTTGGAACCAAGCCTTACATCTCAATACTATCTTCGCAATAGTAACTCAGTACAAGTTAATTAACTTCTCTGAATTAATTTCTTCATCTGTAAAAGAGGTTACCACCTCTCTCACTGGGTTATTCCGAGGATTAAATTATGTTATATATGTAAATCACCCGGCAAATACCTACGACTTGCGTTGATAAATAAAATAGCCTAGAATTTGTACAGCATTTCCATGTATTTATAAAATGAATCTACTTAACACTGTAATGATCATATGGTACTGTCATGGGCAATTCATTATAAGAAGTTTATGTCCCTAACTGGGCACTTTAGTAGTAGCTGAAGTAAAAGATTCAAATGAAAAAGTTTACATACTAAAGTTAAAAGCAGGATTCTTCATGTTAGTAGTCAATTCTACTAGGCCACAATTATATGTCATCTAAGGACAAATAACATTCGACAAACTTACACACACTGGAGACTAGGTTTTTATACATACATAGCATATTACAGAGGCATTTTAGTATACACTATGTCAATGTTTTTTTTAAACTGATGAAATCTGCTCACAAATTTGATAATGCTACTTCCTTCCTTAAAACCGTTGGTGCTCTTATACCATATGCATTTGTCAAAATTAAATAATTATGTTATTATGTTATTATGTTGACTATCTCCTTGATTAGCTAGTGTAGTAGTTTCATGATGGCAGGTACCATGCCCACCTAGTTCAACTCTGTACTCCTGAAGTGTATGTTAGAAGAATGCATAATCTGTGTGTATATATAGTCAGACCAGAAGAACGTATATGAGAATGTTTGTTTTCCCTAGCTGGCATGAGTTTCTTCTTTTCTGTATCTTCCAAATGGTCTTCATTATCCGTGTAATAGGTTTTACAAACAGACAGTAGCCACTAAACATTTTCTTATGGAGAAAAGTGCTTGAAATAAAAGGTAACAGACAAAAAGGGAAAACAACAGCATTAATTTGAAAGCCACTTAAATTCAAATGAGTTTGTAATCTCTTGATGGAAGATGGCCTCTAAAAAGGATTACAGCATGTACTCAGGAAAAGGGACACTAAGAAAAACAATTACCCACTTTTAAATAATAAAATGATGAAAACTGTATAAAGATGATAGAAAGATAATAAGGCCAAAAACAAAGGGAAGATGAGTGTCTCATTCCTAGCAAAGACTTTTATGGCAAAGCGATTACAAAGACATTATCTGTGCAGATTATCTGTACGGTGGCACAATATAAATAAATATCTGAAGAACGTGAAAAAAAAGATTCTTTTTTTTTGTTTTTGTTTTTTTTTTACAAAATGTATTTTCGGAAAACATTTCACATTTCCCACAAGCTTACTTTAGGCCATTCGTCCTCCAATGCTATGTCTATATACACTCTGAAACGCTAAATTTCTTTCTATATAAAAGAACTGGATTTCAAACATGCAGATAAAAACACAACACATAGAGAGCTGTGTAATGTGGTGAGGAGAGAAGTGCTCCAGGGTCCCTGACTCAGTGTGCTAAGCGAATCCATGCGGAGAAGGGGGTAGTGGCTCACACACTCCCTCCCTCAGGACCCACTTTACCAGCAAGTGCTCTCTTGGGACACTCCCACTGAATCCCAATACACAGAATTCTCCCAAACTTTGGCTCAGCACAGAATATTTATATTGCTATGAGAATGAAAAGACTGAAAATGGATCTTAAAAACGTATTGTTAAATAATCTTCCCCAAATGATGATACTGACAAGCTGGCAAGAGCAGTAGAGTGCTATAAAGTAAAATTCTCACCTACCATAATAGGAAGTCAGTAGCTATACTAAGACTAAAGATTCAAGAGTTAGCAGATGATTATTATTTAGAAATACAAAGGTAAATACCATGAGAAATAATCAGTGCCTCTGATGAAAGACACCAGGTAAGGGGAGGGGCAAAAAAGAAACTGCTTGGTTTTCTGTATATAAGCCTTTAAATTTCCTTTACTATTTGCATAAAATATTTTGATAAAAATAAAGTTAACATAAAAAGTACATTTGATGATTCAAAATAAGGTAGTAACATTAGTAATACATACATATTAAAAGAATGCATGGCTAATAATTTAAAATATCACATAAGAAAATGATTTACTGAAAACCAAAACGGGCGCCTAGCTGGCTCAGTCAGTGGAGAATGCAACTCTTACCAGGGTTGTGAGTTCCAACCCCATGCTGGGTGTACAGATTACTTAAAAAATAAATCTTTACAAAAAACAAAACAAAGGAAGCCCACAAAAGTGTACCTATCTACCAACATACATACACTCATTACATTTCTAGCCCCTCTCCACCTACTCCAAGTATATTAATCAAAGTAGGTGACCTAAAGTCACCCAATCTTGCCCAGCCCTTTCCAAGCTCTAAGACCATGTAATAGATGTGGCCTGATGTCCCCATGATGTGCCTCCCCCATTTCCATGGTATGATACCATATCAATCTTTTTTTTTGCCAGTATCAAATATCACTACTTTATGAAGCAAAATTTAAGGGGAAAAGATCTTTCTTCCTCTATGATTCTAGTCTTTCTCTTGTTTTTCCTTATGGAAAATTTCATATTCTGACTTATATTTATATAATATTACACATTAAAATGAGGTTTGGCCTAGAGTGAACTTTCCTATATTTAAGAGATTTTTATAGCTATTGTCAATCAGTCTACAAATGCTCTACAGAGGTCACAGAACGCATAATCATAAGTTAATTTTAATACTGTCTCTTTAAGTGACTCCTACTTAGACAATATTTACAGTTAGAATTTAGTCTGTTCTTATTTTGATTTTAAAAACAGACTCTAAGTCTCAGATATAATCCATTTCATAATACAAGCTTTTAAAACATCTTTCACACAATATTTTCATTTTCTCCCTATTCTGTCCAACCACAAGAATGTTGCCCACATTTCCTTAAGCAAATCTCTCAGCCACTCAACCTGACAACTTGTGGATGTTTTAAAATTATACTAGAGTATATATTACACTGTCAAGAAACAGTTGTCACTAAATGAAATATATGTAAAAGGAGATTAGGCTCCTCAGATTCAGAAAATAGTTAACTGTGATGATACATAAAAAATAATCATCAAAGTGTCTGTTTTATAATTGCAATAAAACACATGTCCATATCCACAGGTCATCTCAGCTAGAAAAGCACACTCTTATTGGGCCTTAGGTAGCTCCTCAGAACGGTGATTAGGCTGGCTTAACAATCATTAGGCAGAGTCAAAATCTCACCCCAATTACGGAAATTTTATTATGCAATATCTTTGCCTAGTTCAACATGTAAGAAATAATCAGTTCATACTGTGGAACAAAGTCAACCAGTCCTTCTAGAAGCAGGAATGAATGACATATTTCCTAAAGCAAAAAGAAAGGAAATTTCTTCTACTCCTCTAATTTCCTCTAAGAGAACAATTTATACTAAGCAACACTGTAACTTTTCTTTCTGTGCTGACATCAGTTGTTATCACTTGTTCCTTTATGGCCTGTATATTGGACATAGTGGCTAGTGCAGTAACTGTTAATGCCGCTTGGATTTAACTCCTCATGTTTATGCATATTTTAGCATCTCTTGAGTGGTAAGACTCTGCTCTGAATACTGTAGGTGATACCACATAGCTGAATAAGATTTCTTAACATTTATCTGGGGTGATGAAATAAACAAGCACTAAGGGCCAGTGGTTAAACATACCGGCTATAGAGAAAGACTGGATTTTAAAGTCAAATCTCTAAGGATGGAACCCTGTAATCTGCTTCAAGTTTCTTAAATTCAATAAAGTTTCAGGGACTTGATTTTGGAGAATCTAAGGGACAGCACCCTTTCGGTGACTACACACTCATAAATTCATTAGGATCCACCTTTAGAACAAGTAATTTACGAGGCTCCTTGCAAACAGTAAATTCAGCAGTCTTCACTCAGATCACTAATTTTTTTATCCCTAGCATTTGGCAGAATGGTTGGTACAAAACAGGTACATAATAAGTTTACTAAATAAATGCGAATAAGTTAAATAGCTTCATTGAAAAACAAAAAAATACTAGATTAAATTGAGCTAGAGACAGATTAGCTAGAAATGATGAGAATGATCTTTTCTAGCAGAAACACTGAAATGATTCTGCAGTCTCAAACCACCCACTCCACACTGCCCTTAGTTTTACACTGTGATACATGGTAGGGTGGTCCACTTGCTTTATTCTTCAAAATTTTCTAAACCCCTGTGGAGTGTTCACTCTTTCATTTGAATTTTTAAATTGGCGCATTAAATTCAAGCTTTTATTATTTTTATTTGTTTTTTTGGCATTTCTCATTCTCCTAGTTCTTTCTATATTTATTTAATTTTATTCCAGGAAGGACCTCAACGTCATAGCTCAGGCAGAGTGTATTTCCAAGAAAGGTTACACGTTACTTTCATAAATTTCTTTCTAGCAATGTCTGTGCAAATAAGCCAAAATATTATGATGAATAACTTTTAATAAGAGAAATAAACATCATTAATTACAAATATCAGAACTATTATCATTTACTCCTCAAGAATGGAGAACTTATGCTGGATACTGGTAGAATTTCAAAATTAGAGTTTTAGAATTCCAAACTTTCAGCGTTCCAAAGTTAGACAATTATGGAACTGCAAGTCATCAAAGTTTAAGTCAATCCATGGTATCTCTGTGATGGATATTTTGAAGTGGGCCAACGAGCCTAAAATGCCACTAAAGATAATACACCAAAGTTATTCTGAGAAGTGATAAGCTCTAGCCAAAGCCACATTGTTTCCTTGCATCTTTCAATGTGTGACAGCAGATAGAGCTTAAAATAATTCTGCAAGGACAGTAGCACATGTTAAAGGCTTGTTAACAAGTCTTTTAAATTTCTCATCTTCTGTGATTCAGAGTTTTCACATATTAGAAAATAATTGAAATGTTTCTACTAAATAGATAATGCATATGTCTTTCTGAAATGTCTTAACTATGGATAATTCATATGCAAGTGTAGGACAAGAATGATATAGAAGATATCTTGAATCAAATATTCTGAAAAAAACAAGAAACTGTATCAGGTAACAATTCTACGGAATTTTTACACAATTATATAATATTACATTGTATAATTTTCACATAATTAGTATGTGTATATTGTGTGTATGGTGGATATTTTACCACTGACTTCAGCAAGGAAGCATATGAATAGGAGCTTAATACTCTGCAAACCCTTATACAAATATGAGGTGTTTGTATCATTATCATTTCACTGAAGACGTATGTTTCTGAAGATTTATTGAAGAGTTTTAAATCATGATATGTATAAGACCTCCGCAGACTCCAAGCCTTCTGATCATGCTACAATTTACCAATCTCAGTTTTCTAAGGAGTTGTACAGAACTTGGCCCAGCGATGCTTAATAAATGTTTAAGAGTGCATGAGTAAAGTAGCTGGCAAAAACCCCTTCTTCAATAATAAAGAAGCCACCTCTGACAACCAGAGCAAATAAACATAGTTGAGAAAAGTGACTCTCAATTCACTGTGCCAAAAGAGAAGGGTGCTCTAATAGCTTTACAGCCCCTATGCAATGCTGATACGTAACAGGTGACGAGGATGAAAAAGATTCCAAAATGAAGTAGAACAATACTAGAGGGCAATAAGCTCTGTTGGCAGCAGTGACAAAGAGACAGGGCAAGGTGGCAAAAAACAGGCACCGACTTCAGAGAAAAGAACGAGAAAATAGAAAAGTGAGTGGAAGTACAATCTAAATTTAGTACTACAACAGCAGTTTGACCATCGAGTATTTATGCAGGGTGTGTGTGTATATGCTTGTATGGTGTGAAGGAAGGCGCAGGCAGAAACAGGCAGTAGAAGGGAACTAAGCTGACAGCCATTTAGATTTCATTAGTCCCTAAGAGCATCGAAATATCACAATAAAGACGCATGTGTCAAACTAAGGTACTGTACCACAAGAGAGTATGGACTCTAGAGTCAGGCCAGGTTCAAAGCACAGAGCTGCAGTTTACTAAAGGGTGACCTTGGGCAGTATCTTTCTGTGTTTTACTTTGCTGTATAAATGATGAATAGCATTATCATTTACTTCATGGGGAAGATGCTAT
Source organism: Ursus arctos (assembly GCF_023065955.2). NCBI lineage: Eukaryota > Metazoa > Chordata > Mammalia > Carnivora > Ursidae > Ursus > Ursus arctos. The sequence goes on along the minus strand of NW_026623111.1, from coordinate 74,557,314 downwards.
GAGTATTATGAGTTGATACATATAAATCAGAACAATGATTAAGCTATTATTTTTTTTAAGATTTATTTATTTATTTGAGAGGGAGAGCAAGTGGAGTCGGGGGGAGGAGCAGAGGGAAAGAATCTCAAGCAGATGCCCCACTAAGCATGGAGCCCAATGTGGGGCTCGAACTTAGGACCCTGAGATCATGACCTGAACCAAAATCAAGAGTCGGATGCTTAGCTGACGAAACCACCCAGGAGCCCCAATTCAGCTATTATTAATTATGTGACAGGTGTTCTTGTACGTGGCTCTTGCCCTTATATTCACCATCCTCCCATGCACCCAGTGGCAAGGTTTACATCAGATAATGAATGTTATTAGAGAAGTTTATTCAAGAACTGAGATCTACCATACAGGTAAAATACAAAACTCTCAAGACTATTATGAATGTCAATGTGCCTAAATGCTCAAAACTCAGTTCAAACTAAAAAAAAATTTTAAATAAAAACTCTGATGATTTTTCTGACATGGTCATACATCAAAAACATAAGAAGATGAGTCTTCTGAAGCCCAAAGAAAACTTGCAAACACTGGAATAAAATAATGGCCAACTCAAATTCTTATGCTCATCAAGGACTATCTCTCACAGTCCATGAAAATGCACACTGTTAAGTGAGACAGAAGAGTAGAGTGACAAGAAAGTGCCTGCTTCCCACTGTGCTAGTGGTTTAAAAAAAAAAAATCAAAGATCGTGTTTTCAATCTTGGCATAACATGATGACATGCCAAAGACATAAAGTAATTGTGAAGAATCAGACTTCTTTTTCTAAAGATTTTATTTATTTATTTGTCAGACAGAAAGAGAGAGAGCACAAGCAGGGGGAGTGATAGGCAGAGGGGGAGTAGCAGGCTCCCTGCTGAGCAAGGAGCCGGATGCAGGACTGGATCCCAGAACCCTGGGATCATGATCTGAGCCAAAGGGAGACACTTAACCAACTAAGCCACCCAGGTGTCCCAAGAATTAGACTTTTGGAAGAAAAAAAAAAAGGTTATGTTGGAAATGTTTGCTTCTGTTTCTAAAACATCAACGACCTCTGGAGAAGGGTAGACACGTAACAATGTCCAAAGGGCTCATTCTATCTTTATGGGCACAGGCAAATTAAAAGCAACTACAACAATGTTGACATTCATGACATCTCAAAGTTGGACTCAACCTGCATTCCACTGACCCATGCCCTCAAATATCCATATGTGCTACAGGAGGAACAAAAGAGAAGCAATGTTAATTGAGTACATACAACACTTTGTCCAAACAGCCCTCTGACATCTTTAAGGTTTGCTCCCTTCTAAAGATAAAGAATGAAAAGACCCTCTGACCTACCAATTCCACCTCTAGATATTTAACCCACAGACCTACTCACACATGCATAAAGTGAAGCATGTTTAAAGTAAACCATCACAGCATTGTTAAGAGCACACTAAATGACCATCCATAGGAAATGATCCAGTATATTTTGATATATTCATATAATGGAACACTATGTACCTATTTTTTAAATGAGCAAGTTTTTATTAGTGATATAGAAAGATCCCCTAGATAAGCTCAAGTTTAAAATGTTAAGTTTAAAAAAATATAAGACAGTATGCATAATATCTACCATTTGTAGGAAAAGAGACGAAAATGTACATATGCCTTGCTCTTACATGCATAAAATACCTCTGTAAAAATACAGCTATAAAATGTTTTAGTATATGGAAGACAATTAGGTGACTGAGAGGAGGGAGGAGAAAGAATTTTCACTGCAAAAGCTTTAGATTTTGAACAATATGAATATATGACTCATTCAAAAAAATTTATTTTTAAAAAAAGAAGAAAAAAAATTTTTCCTAACATCCTCCTCTAGTAAGTAGAACAGAGATCTAAATCCTGGACTAGCACCCAAATCAAAAATTTTTTCATTATACTGTGCTGTCACTTACAACTGCATCTTTGGCACCTTATAATAAATGTTACTTACCCCCCAAAAAAAGACTGTGAACTCTCAGAAATGTTAAATCATGCACATTCTAATACAGAAATAAAGTAAATGTTACCAGGATAGAACATCAGTTCCGTCTGACACTGAAACTAAAGAGAAGAACTCATCTAATCCAGGAGATTCAGACACTAATCATTTGCTATAACCAAGAATTTTTCTCAGGTTTTAACTCCATTTCCCAGCTCCAAATTATAATATATAGATACGCACCTTTTCAAAACCCTTTTCCTTCATTTAAATATTTCAGACTATTTAGATATGGTAAATTTCTCTAAGTAACTCCAGTCATCCTTATGGTTTAATGAAAGAGGCATAAAAGAGTTCTAGATCTTTATGAAAACGTTGACAATAGAGACGAAGAGTGTGAATCCTTGTTTCTACAACAGTCTCCAATTATGAATCCTGATCTCTACAGTATATTTTTTACTCATTCTTCCCCACAAAAAGAAAAATTCAAAACTAAAGAAATATAAATACATTAGGATATAAGTTCCTATTGTCAGAGCTCTTGTCCATCCATGGCCTTCTCTGGAAACACAAACAGGCATTCTAACTGGAAAATGAGAATGCATATATTAAAATAGAGATAAAAGACCACAAAAGTCATTTAGTAACTAATCATGTACTCTGCATAAAATCTCCTCACTGTACCGAAGAATATAAAGCTTGCAGGCATTATACTGTCCTAAAGTACTACGGCGCAAATGAAGGTCAATGGTACACACTGCATTCAATGTCCTAAACTTCAGGTCAGAGAGCAAATATGCATAAAATGGATCTCTTCTACAAATAATCATTTGTGGAAACCAAGAATGTAGGAAACTAGAATAATCGAGAACTAAAGTACAAATGACCATCATTATGTACTTAGTGCCTTAGATGTCTTTTTCAAGTCATGAAATATTATCAAGGAAAGGAAAAGTTTAGGATTAGGTAAAGTATTTGTTAGTCAGGTACTCATTTATATCAGGAAGAAAGTGAGACAGAATAAGAAGAGTCTAGCCAGCCACAGAACATCAAATCACCCTGGCAAGGTGACTGCATAGCACAAGTGGTGAGCTGAGAAAGACCGATTTATCTGTGAACTATACTAGGCTTGGGGGAAGTGGGTGTGCCCTGAGGAAGATTAGGTGAATTCCTAACATGTTTTTAAAGCAGAATAATGTGAGTGACTCACAGAGAGTAAACAGGCACTTTATATCTGATGTCTTTCGGTTCACCCCTTTCTTTCCTGTCTTATCTTCCCTTAAAAGAATGTCACAAAAACAGCCCAATTCCTTACTCCTTCCTAAATTGAAAACTGGGTATATACAAACCCTTCCTACTGAATCTACTAAAACATAGGCACTATCCCTTAGATTCCCTGTTTTTGCCTGCCAAAAGGTGAGGCAGAGTGAAAGTATCATTCCATCTTACTCCTGTCTTCCCAATAATGAATAAATTTATGTTCAATGTTAAGGTTCTCCCTTGTAGTTGCAAAGACCTCTTTATTAAAAATTTGTGACAAATGGATTTTAAAAGAAAAGGTCCAGGGTTTGGGATGAATGTTGGATAGCAATTCAGTCGAATGGTAAACATGGCTCTCCTGGAATATATAACACCTGGGTTCAAACAGTGAATCAGCCATTGATGCTCAGACTTGTACAAGTTACTCAACTTCATAAGGAAGGAAGGAAGGAAGGAAGGAAGGAAGGAAGGAAGGGGAAGACAGACAGAGAAAGACAGAAAGAAATGAAGAGAGGAAGGAAGGAAGGAAGGAAGGAAGGAAGGAAGGAAGGAAGGAAAGAAGGAAGGTAGGAAGGAACTCTTGTACACTCACACAAAATGCAAAAGAACAAATGGTACAGCAGATAGCAAAAAGACCAGGGCACAACTAGAATCTGACAAAAATGAGACCTCTCAAAAAACCGGCACTCTAAATGGCCAGAAGTTAGACATACCATGCGTGGTAATGGTGAGAAACAGAATGATAAGGATGGGAACAGACCTTTTTTTGGTAATAAAGAGAGTGAACAATTAAAAGATTACTGAATAGCACTGTACTTCCCAGGAGTCAGAAGGGATGTCAAACACCAATTTATATCCTCCCAACAGTGGTCCTCAATGATTCTGCTATAGAAATTTTTTCTGTCTGTAGAAGTGTAGTCACCTACAGAAAATACTAGTGAGCCACAGAGAAGACCCACCAACCAAGCTGAAGTAAAGCCTGAAAGAGACTTTAAAATCACTCCTGGGCAACAGATGATGATAAAATAAATAATTCAGGCTTCCAATATCATGCAATCCTCATAGTTATAGCCAATTCAGTACACATATTTCAACACTTTAAGAAAGCAAAATGGTTGGCAGAATAATGGCCTCCCAAAAATTTCCTTGTCCTCATCTCGAGAACCTGTGAATAATGTTAAATAACATGGCAGTGGAAAATTAAAGTTCCCCTAAAGTGGAATTAAAACTGCTAATCAGATAACTTTAAAATAGGAAGATTATCTTAGATTATCAAGTAGGCCCAATGTAACAACAAGGGTCCTTAAATGTGGAAGAGGGAGGCCAAAGAGTCCGTGTCAAAATGATGTGATATGAGAGACTCCACAGCCTTTGCCGCCTTTGAAGATGGAAAGAATGGGAGCCAAAGAAAGCAGGCAGCTTCTAGAAGCTGGAAAAGGCAAAAGAACAGATTCTCTCCTACAGCTTCCAGAAAGAAAACACAGCCTGCCAACACCTTAATTTTAGCTCAGTGAGGCCCATTTTGGACTTCTGACATCTAAAACTGTAAGATAATAAATTTGTGTGGGGGGGGTTTCTGCCACTAAGTTTGTGGTAATTTGTTACATAGCAATAGGAAACTAATACACAAAGAAATAAATTTTTTAAGACTTTTATGAAAATGTTATGGTGTTTATTTTAAAGAATCTGGGTATTTAATGTCAATTTATCTAGAAAATCCAGTATATCAGAATTAGCCAGGCCCTGAGGTTTTGGGGATAACTGAAGTTTTACCACTAACTTCAGATAAATTCTTTTTCCCCTTAAGTCTAAAATCACTACAGTTAACTGTAAACTTAGACATTATGATACTAATTGAGATATAACCACAACATAAACCAGATTCAATTTCTAACCCCTAAATCCATTAAATATCTAGATTTGAAAAAGGAATGGCCAGTTGCCAAAAGGAATGCTAGCATTGAATATATTAAGTAAAAATTATAAGCATAATATATACTAAAACATTAAAGTTTAAATTTTTGTCATCCCTGGTTTCAATGCCTCTTAAAAATAAAATGTAGCTTTATATTTTAAAAGCCACTTCAAATTTTAGATGGGTTGTTACAAAAATCAGCAACACCCACATGTTTCAAAACATCTTCTGATAACAGAAAATTTTATTTATAATTAATATCAGATTAATAATTAAACACCTTAATGTACTTCCCTAAAAAGTAAAAGCATCAACAAACTGAACATGTATGGAACTTCCTCAGAGTAAATTCCAAAGATTTCCAAATGCTTTTGTATAGTATGAATTAAGAAAGTAAATACAAGGAGGAAAAATACAATTTACATATATTTCTCTCAGAGAAGTGTATCTTCTTTTTCTATATGGTTACTTCTGATTTGAAACGATTCTGCTTTGAATAGAAATGTGGGTGTGTACACATGAATGTGTATTAGAGTGGGTGTTTAGACGGGCAAGTTAGAAACAGACCATTTTCTACTTCAGGAGGAAATTAATAGCAGGGGCAGTATTAGTAATACAGTATCATTTGAGTCAAGATAGTTTTAAAAATCCATCGCTAGATTCAGTTCTACAACAATACACTCCTCCTGAAGCAAGCATAATAAATGCTAATGGTCAAAACAAATTTTGCATCCATCATCCATATTATCTACACAGAAATGGAAAACAAATATTTACAACTCAGTTGGGCTAAAAACTTCCCAGACTTTGGCATTACATAATCAACAGTTCCATTGAAGAGATTACATTAAGACTACAGCCTAAGAGCTTTTATAAAATTCCAAGAAATAAGACATATTTCAAAAAATACTGTTCTCTAAAACACGCATTTCTGAAAATTTCTCACTTGTCAGTAACTTAAGAGGATAAGAGAAGACAGTACAGAAAACAAAATCAGTCCTTTCATCAGAAAATAGATGAAAAATAGATCTATCTGATCACCATGACCTTATTAAATAGGCTTATGCAACTATGGAAAAACAAACAATAATAGTAAGAACGACTGGGGCAATTTGTCTTATCCAGCATCCAGTATTTTCAACAAACATCTACTAAAAAGGACAATGAAATGAAAGATGGTCATGTTTCCTGTCTAGAAAATACTATCCAGAATTGGAACACAGTGCTCTTTAAAAGAAACAATGACCTCCAACCTTAAAAAGAATGTCCCCTTAGGAAGAAGCCATCACTCACAAAATGCTGAAAGTGCAATAACTGGATGATGTGATCTGAGGAGCATTCTTTCTTACAATTTTTCCCTTTTTGGTATGTGTGTCAGGCACTGGGTAAGAAGAGTGATCCTTTAAAAAAAAATACACAAACAACAAAACCAAACTCTGCTGAGGAAGATACCACAAACAGGCAAAGCAAATATTATTTGAATTTTTAAAAAGATGCCATATATGTACATGGATAATAGAAGATACAGTTAAAATTGTTTTTAATTTAAAGGAGCAAGCCTCATCATTTGTGATATAAACAACTATTTAAAAAATATAACATTTATTACTAGTTCTTTAACTAAGTAAGCCTGAAGAAATTCATAGACATTGGAATTATGTTTTCTAAAATATTTACATGCTTAATTTGGGCAAACTACTTATTAAATGCTCAGGTTTAATTTTTTCACCTAAGCTAACTACAAACCAGGGATTCCTAATTTATGGATAAATAAACTGAAGTCTAAAAACTAAAGTAACTTGCTCATAGCCCTAGAGCTAGTAAGTGATGAAGTCAGGATTAGAACTCTGATGTTTCTGACTGGTCTCACTAAACCAGAAAAACAAGTCTCTGCTGCCGTCAAAGTAGTGAGCGGCCTTTTCTCCTGGAGTTAACCATGGCAAGGTTATCTCCAGTCTTTGCATGGAGAAAATTCTTCAGTGAGTCTTATGTACACACTTCCAAAAACAGACACTAAACAACAAGTAGAAAAAACTTACCAGGTGTGAATTCATTCCTAATTAAATAAGGGACTAGATATCATATGGGCAATGCTTCAAAACAGATCATCTACAAATAGAGCATGGCGTCACAGTGTGATGGTGGAGAGGACAGCTCATAGACAAAACAAACTGACTACACACTCAATATCTCCCTGAGAAATGATACTAAAAGTATGTATCTGCAGTCAGTTGAATGGTAATCCCCAAAAAGATATGTCCATGTCCTAACACCCAGACCCTGTGAATGTTACCTATTTGGAAAAGAGGTCTTGCCGATATAATTAAGTTAAAGATCTTGAGAGAAGACCATCTTAGATTACCTGAACAGACCCTAAATCCAGTGACAAAACTCCTTATAAGAGACAAAAAAGGAAAAGTCACAAACACACAAAGAGGAGAAGGTGAAGTGACCATAACGGCAGAGACTGGAGGGAGGCAGCCATCAGGAATGCCAACAGCCACTTGAAGATGAATGAGGCAAGGAAGAATTCTCCCCCCAGAGCTTCCAAAGAGAGTATAGCCCTTCCACCACCTTGATTTCAGAATTCTAGCCTCCAGAATTAGGAGAGAATAAATATCTGTTGTTTTAAGCCACCCAGTGTGTGCTAATTTGTCCTATCACCCACAGGAAACTAATACAGTACCAAAAAAAAAAAAAAGAGTGCTGAAAGGATTTGATGAGATAGTGTATTCAAAGCACACTTGATCTCTAAATATACAATAAATATTAACAATTACTATTAATGAATTAGTATATATGAGGGGCAGACATCCTACATGCAAACATCCACTTTTGCATTTTTCAAGGGTAGAAAATGTCACATAGTTCTTGCCTCACTGTGAAATGAATTACTAAAATATATTCGTTACCCTACTAAATATATCCTAAAAATTAGTGACTGTAACCATGAAGCTTTGCTTCTAGGAAAGACAAATGATTTTCTCTTTAATGATTTTTTCACTTATTTCACTATTAGGCTAAAGCTAAATTTACTAGTAGCCTTGGGGAAAGTATCATTCACTCCTAACCTATTAAATAGATTAAATAAAAGGTATCTGAGATCACTGGAAGTAGTCAGAATTATAAAAATAGGGTGAATGGTTTAACAAAAAGGAAGAAGACTCATTGACCAAATACTGCTTCAATCAGGGTGTAGCTACGAAGCGCAATGAATTCTTTTTCTAACCCAAAGAATTAGCCACTTAAGCAGTCCATGAAGTACGCTGACCAGGTGGGCCCCCAAACCTCCTCTTACCCAGAAGGTTAGATGTATCTCCGAAACCTCTTTCCTCCTTCTCTGCCTATCAAATACTGGCAGGCAAATGAGAAGTAAATGTAAACCCTCTCTAAATAGGCCCTTTAAGGCCCAAAATGCAAGACTTCAGATTTGTGTTCGAGCAAAGAGGAGACTCTCATTTTAAATTCCATCTCTGACTCTTTCACTTACTCAAAGAGTAGATAAAAAAGGAACAGGAAGTAAGAGAGAACAGCAGGCCTCTCCCCTGACCAGGGCACCTGCCGCATGTGAGGACAGAAGGGGAAGAAGTGGAACTGGGGAGACTATGACCCCCTTATGGCACAGTTTATGCCACTCATCAGTAACATGGCCAAATGAGTATCAAGTTAGAGCAATCAGGCACCAACTCTAACCCCCAGGAGAGAAACTGAGCCAAATGGATGGAAGTTGTATCTTCCATCAGCCTCCAATCCAGGTGGGCAGAAAAGACGTGTATGGAAGTTCTATTCTCACCATGGGCAGAGGCAGTAGAAAGGAAAATGAATTACTTCACTCCCTAACTCACAGTGGACAAAAGAGGCTGCGTTTATAATCAAGACCTAAAAATGTAAACATTCAAGTTACAGCTCCCCAGAGAGGGATATGCCATGTGGGGCCGCCACATAAAACTGTTCTTGCCATTCTGTGCCCACAACTTAGTGTTGTTTTATTTAGCATCACAAACTTGTGCTCATTAGTCTCACTCACTTCTGCACTATTGTTGCTTTCACTTCCTAATTCTGAATAAAAACATTTTTAGGAAATTTTCACCCTCAGATGCAGTATTCAATTCAAATATTTTAGCACAAACCATGAGCAAGTCTATGGGAAAGATCAAAACATGCTACTGTAAACAAGACAGGCATGGCCTTTGCCCTTAGGAATTTACAGTCCAGAAGCGGATGTGAATGAGGCTTTACATTCACTAATGAGATTTTTTTCCTCTTAAAACCAAAATGTTGGAAAATCTGGAAGGGGTACATGTGTGTATGTGTTCAAGGACACTAAGTTTTCTATACCCCTAAATATAGAATATGCATTGGCTCTATGAGGGGCCAGCTCTGATGTTTAAAGAAACCAGGGAGCTGTAGACCTCACCAGCTCAGATAAATGTATCACAAATGGCTTTAGAACTGCAAGTGGAAGGTGAAGTATACAATCAATGAACACGGCCCTCCCATAAGTCTTTATCATTCTGCTCACACTAACAAGACTGACAGGTTCTGTACTTACCTGTCACACCACATCAAACACCCCTTTTACAGCAGGGACTATATCTTTTTTTTTTTCTATAACTGTACAGGAATTAATGAAGACTCACCCCAACTAAAACCTAACAATAGTCATTAAAAGAATAAATCAGTTTTACTGAAGAGAAGAGAGAAAAACCAAGCAAAAGGAGCAAAGTTTAAAATGGGAGATAAACAACAGAAAAGAGGCAGTGAGACATGGATCAAGATAGCTGCTCCTCAGAAAGTTCCTCAACCAGTCTGGAATTCCCAGCCCTCGCCATCAGGGCTCTCACTCCTCCCCCCAACTCTCCCCTCACCCAGGCCTCCATTCGTTCCTACCCACACTTGCGAAATCAAATCCCAACCTCCTTTCCCGCCCTACACATTTACACACAGCCAGAATAGTTGGGTTTATAATCCTGGTAGGTGACCCTAGGCACTGTTTTCCTCCATTTCCTTATCTTTAATAGGAGAATAATAATAGCATCCATATGTCACAAAGTTCTACAAAGGATTAAATGAGTTATATGTGAAGTATTTAAAAGAATGCCTAACATACAGCACCTGCTCAATAAATACTATGATTATTATTAAATTTCTTAATATTGTATTTCAAAACAATTCTTCAATAGCTTCCCATTAGCTAAGAACCAAAATTCAAAATTTTATGTATGGCAGCTGAGATCTCTTACAATAATCTGAACCCTTTAAAACCTTCTAATCCTCTCCTATTCTTCCTGTTCTCTCAAAAACTACATTTCAGCCATAGTAAACTATTGACAAGTTCTCAGAAAGGAGCATGGGCTTTCCTCAAGCTGTCCTTTCTGCCTTGAATGCCTTCTTCACTCCTACTATTGACCACTGGCAAGTCCCTATTCTATACTCAAGCTTCAGCTCACGCATTATGTGGTAGGACATCTTTGCCTCCTTCAGATTCTTCCTCTGTGTTCCAGATGCTACTTGTACATATCCACATTCTGACAATCATCAACCCATGTATAAAAATGTCTGTTTCATCCCGTTAGGGGTTTCTTGAACTGAGATACATTAATTTCTCTACCTCTTCTCTGTTCCTAGCATTGTCACTGGCATACCATGCTTGCAGAAGAGAGGGAGGAGAAGAGGGTGTTTTCTCTTTCTTACATTGGCCCCAGTGGCCCCAATCTTCCGTCCATTTCTCCATTGTTCACATAAGTCCTCTTAAGCCAACAAATTCAGTCAGCAGCCTAAAGCACATACACAGTTTTCTACACTTCGAAGGAAGCAGGGGGTATGAATTATATATTATATATAGATACATGTGCTTAAGTTCAAGTCACAGAAATCTCGGTTCATCGTGTCACTCATTCACATATTGCTAAGGTTTTTACAATCCTTTCAAGCTTCTTAATTTGTGCTTGATCCCAACCTCCACCACGGCTCATCTCACCCAGTTCCTGGGAAAACGGCGTACTTTTGGCACTAACCTGTAACTTGCCCTGTATGTTAATCATGGAATTACTCTCAACTAAGATCTCTCTTCTGTAGGATCCCTGCAAACTTTCTCACTCCCCTTAGTCTAAAAATTTCTTCCTTTTCAGAACTTCAAACTTCAGGTGACTGAACAATGCTACTCTGTTTCTTCCTGCCATCATCATTCACGCATTTTGTGTGTGTGTGTGCGTGTGTGTGTGTGCATGTGTGTGCGCGTGCATGTGTGTGTTGGGGATGATGGGGACTGTACCTCAGTATTTTTAAGGTCTCTATGTCCACTGAAACTAACAAAGTTTTTTCCTATTTCTGTAATTCAATTACATATGGTTCACTCAACTTCCAGACATGTAATTAGCGAAGGACATTTTGACACCTTAGAGACAAGTAGAGATTTTAAGGCTTTAAAGAAAGAAAAAATGCAGGAAAATGAATAACTTAAAGAAAGTAGGAGAAAAAGTTAGAGAAAAGAGGAAACATGTTGGCTACTTTAACAGTAATGGTATTTGGTAAAAACCAATCTACTACTAAATCCAGCATGTTTCCCACACTCAGCATAAGATACTGGTAAGACACCTAAAAGAACACTGTAAACAAAGGATCAAACAGATGAACAACAGAGTATATCAGGGTAAACAGGCACATGGCTTAATCAAGTTGAACTCATGGGCTGACACCTGTCTGTCCCTCTGTTTTTCCTCTGCTGTGCAACCCCAATCCCAGCATCACCACTGTCACAGACTTGACACTGCAGGTATTTTTAAAAAGAGATCAGAAAAAAACTCTGAAGCATTCATAGAGATAAATGGTGAAGGTGGACTAAGTTCTACTGGTTGACAGCTGGAGCTGCGTCACTATAAAATGCTACAAATCTAGGAAGTCTGTTTTTATACTTGAACTTAACCATGCATTTTAATTCAACTGAAAAACTATTTCACAGACGAAGATATTATTAATGCGGCTTTAATAAATCCAGAGAATGCATATGTTGGAGCTGCTAAAGGAATGAATGAGGTAATATTACTGCCAGAATATTTTGTGAGCTTCTAAAAAGGCAAATTTTTCAAAGAGCACTGACTTCTTGCTAGTATTTTCCATGGAATTCGAAATAACTGAAATATCACACAAAAGTCTCCATAAATGCCTCTTTCTCTGCCTCTTATGGAACAAATTTAACGGCAAAAATTCTTATTGGGTGTATTTGGAAGAGTAAAATGCACATTTAGACAATAGGCATTATGATGACTATACAATAAGAATATTTTCTTAATTCCTTTATTTAAAGGGACTGTCTGATACTGTAGAACAATCATTATATTAGAAGGGAAAGAGACCTGAGCTTGAATTTTGGCTTATATACATACAAGTTGTGTGAATTTGAAGTATAGTACTTACCCTCTCTGTAAAGTGGGGTGATAATATCTGTCACAATAATTGCCATGAAGATTAAATGACTAAAGTATATTAAGTTCCCAGCTCAGTAACTTATTAAAAGTAAGAATTTAAAATGCTACTTTCTTTAGGGGTGCCTCAGTGGCTCAGTCTGACTTCATTCAGCTCAGGTCATGATCTCAGGGTCCTGGGATCAGAGCCCTGCTTTGGGCTCTCTGCTCAGCGGGAAGTCTGCTTCTCCCTCTCCCTCTCCCCCCACCCCTCCTCCTCCCCCTGTTCCTGCTCTTTCCCTCTCTCATATAAAAATCTTTAAAAATAAATAAACAGGGGCGCCTGGGTGGCACAGTGGTTGGGCGTCTGCCTTCGGCTCAGGGTGTGATCCCAGCGATCTGGGATGGAGCCCCACATCAGGCTCCTCCGCTGGGAGCCTGCTTCTTCCTCTCCCGCTCCCCCTGCTTGTGTTCCCTCTCTCGCTGGCTGTCTCTATCTCTGTCGAATAAATAAATAAAAATCTTTAAAAAAAAAAATAAATAAACAAACAAATAAATAAAACACTACCTTCTTTTTAATATGCTGTACTTATCAAATCCCTACTGTGTGCTAAGAAACAAGACTGAAGCTCCTTCCCTAGCAACCTTAACACTTGTTATATCAGATATCTCAGAAGAAAAACTATTACCTAAAGTTCTTGGAAACATGGATACTGTTATAATCTATTAACTTTCTTTAAAGGAATAGATAAAAAGAAATTTTTTCTGCATAATACTAAAATAATTTCAACTGTAAATATTATATAGCAATAGAAATTACATGCAAACAAATCAAAAACAGCACAACCAAGTTTCAATAAAGGAGCAATTTGCTTTGGTCCCTTGGAGATAATTCTTTGGCTCACTAAGAGCAAACAGGCTTCTCATAAGAAAATGAAATCTACATGAATATTATAGAATCTATGAAATCTGAAAAAGAGATATTGTATAATTCAGTGTGTCAAAGAGATAAAAATTCTACTTTGAAAGAGGCAGTTAACTAGCTTATCTTTCAAATACAAAAATACTTTTCTTAGTTTCAAGAATAATTTGGTAACCAAACATACTCTCAGGATAACAAAAACATTCTAGAATAATAAATAATCCATTATTTCAAAGCAAAGTCTATACAACATAATTCCAGTAAAACAAAAGAATCTGGAAAGTCCCTCATATTCATTGTGACAATATGATTACACAGGAAAACAGTGCTATGAAACTTCAGCCAGAACAGTCAAATAAAGGCAGACTTAACTGTAAGAGAGGTCACTGAATTCAGGATTATCATCTATGGATTTTTACTATAATACAGAAATAAACTCTTGCTATATTATTCAAGAAATTAAAATTCATACACACACAAAAATAGATGAATGAAGGATTCTTCTTCTTCTTATGCATTTAAACTTCAGAGAAAGACTGTTAATAAGAGATTGTGGCTGGTTAAAAAAAATTACTAGGACTAGTAACATTTAGAAACCTGTGGAAAGTGGCACCTGGGTGGCTCAGTTAGGTGTCCAACTCTTTCTTGATTTCGGCTCAGGACATGATCTCAGGGTTGTGAGATCGAGCCCTGTGGCAGGCTCTGCCCTGGGCATGGAGCCTGCCTAAGATTCTCTCTCCTACAATCTAAGAAAGAAACAAAAGAAAAGAAAAGAAAAGAAAAGAAAAGAAAAGAAAAGAAAAGAAAAGAAAAGAAAAGAAAAGGGAAGAAGAAAGAAAAACCAAAACAACAACAACAAAACAACCAACCAAAAAAAACCCTGTGTATAAAGCTGGTTTACTATGAAAATGCAGGCTTTAAAATACGTTAAAGAAAAAGTAAGCTGCGAAGTTTGACAGTATAAATAACCTGCCATATCTGTCTTTTGCACAGCCAATCACTTCGGTTTACTTTTCAACTCACATACAGCCTAAGCTATTTCAATCTTTGAGACCTTAATAGCAACAACAGACACTAGAAACAGTTGGGAATGACTTGAATTTCAATCCTTTCAAAAGCTCTTGATACTATGGACAAAAAAGTTTATTTGGAACCCCAAGGAGACTGCTGTCATTAAATACACAAGAATGACCAGACTGTCACTCTATCTCACTAATAACTTAAGAACTATTTCTAAATTTATCAGGAGAAAGTAGCAAAAATTACTATAACGTTCAAGGCAGCATTCTCTACAATGAAAGGCAATAAATATTTTTTTACTATCTTCTAAGTCCAAGCCACAGTGGTAGGCACTGGAGTATGTAATAAACAGATATATCATTTCTTTCCTTCAAGAGATGGGTGTGATCTTCTTGACACTTAATCAGCGTGCATATTACACCTTAACTCGGCTATTGCTTTTCATGCAAAGAAATATTGTGTGTTTCTCACTTTAAAACTCTGATTAAGCTTATTTCTTTCTTTCTTAAAATGATAATGAAGCTTAATTTGGTAGAATCCAATGTGGTAGAATCATCATCCTTCTAATCTGCTAACAAGCCGATGTGACCAGGAGAATCTTCTCAGGTTACTGTGCTCCGTCAACTGTCCTACTGTGTATGTCTTTCTGTCTCTGCTTCCCTCCCCATCCTCATGCTGTCTCTCCTCAGACTTACCTTCCCTGGTTGTCTCTGCTTAAGACTCTACCTCTCTACTTTCAGATAGTTTAAAATTTTTTTGGCCGGTGGGTCCCAGTCTATGAACCACACCTGAAGCAGCTGGAGGTAAATGGTACACAGATTCAAGTTCTCACAGGTGAGCCATGAATTCATCTGTGTACTAAGCATTAAAAGCTTAAAGTCTGCTTAAATCATGTATATATTTTGATTTTTAAATAAATGTAGAATTCTTGTACATAAATGTAAAAAATCTTTCTCTTCATTTAAAATTGCAATACAATATAAAATCTGCAATTACTAAAAACACAATTATCTTAACACAAAATTTGTGAAATCTGCAATTACTAAAAATACAATTACTGTCTTAATGTGACAGGAAAGGCTGTCCATAAAACATCTGACGTTAAAAAAAAAAAAAAAGTCCTTATTTAAGGTTAGAAACCAGATCCCTACACGGTGAGCTCCTTGAGGGCAGGTTTGAGGACTTCCTTTTTATCCTCAGTGATCAGCACAGCAAGTGTTTCATTAGTATATGCTAAACAAATGGATCTTAAACATTTCCTTTTAAGATCTAGGCCTTATGACTAGGTGCTGTGCCTCTGCCACCACCATACCCTGGGGCCATGCTAATTTATTCTACTCTATTCACAGTCTGTCTGGAGATACACACAAATGTGACTCAACAGGTGGTTAGAGAAGAATGTGGGAGGTTCAGGCAAGGAATGAGTCTTTCTGGTCTGGGTAACAGGGTGGATGGTGGGCAATTCACCAAGATCAGTGCAGCAGGCAATGCAAATGGGTGAGGTAAGGTGTAAGCTCAGTTCCGACCATGTTAAAAAGACAGAGGAATCTGTGAGACATCCAAGTGTCACTTTCAGTGGGTGACATGACAGGAGCAGAAGCTAGCCTCCAGTAAGTAGATGTGCAGGGGGATGGGTCGCTCTTCCCTCCTTCCTCATATCATCCCACTACAGTGACTTTTAGAATTACTCTTCAAGTTCTAATTTCTCTCATTTATATTGTTTTACATTTCAAGCCCTCATGTAGCCAAGTTACTGCAATACTTGCCTAACCAGTCTCCCTGCCTCTGTGTGTGTCTCCACCTTCTTCCAAGCAGTCTCACTAAGTATTATTCCGAAAATGTCACTTTTCAGGTCAAAACTTTTAATACCTCAGTGTCTAGGACCTGCAAAGCACTATTCCCATCTACCTTTCCTTTTATTCTTATCTCTTTTTCCAACTGGTCAACATGCTCATCCAAACACACACCTGGGGAGTGGCCACTTTCAAACCACCTCAGAGGGTCTTCCTCCAGCTGACACACCCTCCTCACCCTGAAAGCCTGGCCCAAGTTTCAGCTTTCAGTGGGAACCCTGCAGCCCTGCAGCACTTCCTGTCTCTTCTTAGCCCAATGAATAGATACAAATTCCTTAACAGCGGAAATCATAAATCACTCTCTTTATTTCTATCTACCCCTTATGGCTGCTAGTCATAATGCAAACCTGGAGGAAAAGTCCAATTTTTAAAAATTTGGAACATTATGAGATTTTTCAACTGAACTTAAGTAATTACTGTTTGTGTTGACAAAGGGTTATAAAAAATGATTTATAAAAGTATCATAAAAACAAGGTCCAAAAGTTAGTAATTTAACTTGATTTTAATATATTACTCAGGAAATTACAGGGAAAATACATGAATCTGGATGGGCGAGAGAGATTTGAAAAACTCGTTTTTTTGTTTGTCGCTCTGACTTAAGCCACAGTGAAAAAGAATTATATCTACACTGTTCTTCTAAGGAGAAGAAGAGGAATTAGCGGAATAAACAAGACTAGGTGTGTACTGGTTTCTCTTTGCTGCCATAAATTACTGGTTAAAGCAATAATTTTGAACCAAAGCAGTCGTCAGCTGGCAGTAAGGATGTCTGTATCCACTCCATTGTTTTAAAAAGCTTTAATTACAACTGTACGATCAAAAAACACTCACTTGACTAAAAAAAGTTTTCTTCTAACTTGTAAGATTATCTTCCTGACTTTCTCACATAACTACCTACCAGATTGCCTTCTCATTTTCTCCGTTTCCTTCCAGTCACACCCATTTGGTTGCTAAGAAACAAAATAAATATGCTCTCCAAGAAGTATCTGTAAAATAGATACTATATTAATACTTATCATGAGGAAAGAAGGAAGAAGAGAGAAAATTTACCTCTACTGTGCCCTTGGTTCTTTACATATGCTAATTTGTTTAACCTTTGTAAGAGCCCTAGAAGGCAGTTATTAATGCCCAATAACAAATGACTAACTGAAATTCAGTCACATAACTTGCCTAAGGTTACACACTCAGAAAGTGGTAGAACCAAGATTTGCCCCAAGTTTGCCTAATTTCAAAGCCAGTGTCATTACCATTCCCCTTTCCATCTCTGTTTCGTGGCCTTTAAAAAAAAATTCTGCACAAACATATTAAAATTTTTCAATAAAGCTTCATAATTAAACGTGTCTTTAAATGTATCACTTTCAGGACTGTTTGCCCAAAGGATTAGAGACTGAAATAATTTTTCCTTCACAGGAGTAAATAACACTTTTATTGTTAAGAAATAATCACACAGTTTCAAGATACAAAGTTCAAAGGGAAGAATTTCAAAATGCAAAATACACTTTGATGAACCTATATTTACCAAATCTGTGGTCAAACTGCTACAGACTATCAAAAAAAATGAACTAACTTGAGCCTTCCAGTTCAGTTTCAACAATCTTTATCCCTACTGAACTGAAGAAAAAGGGATATGAAATAAATACTTCTCTTTTATGCCTGCTGACTGATTCGCTGATTGACAGTTACAGTTTCTTTTCCAGTGAGTACCATAATGAAAATATATTTTTTTAAATTCCTGAATCCTTAGTAACTTGTGGAATACACAGATAGAAGCCTGCTCAAGAACTAAGACTGCATACTTTAATACAGAAATAAACTAGCAAATACAGTCAACAGGGTTATAAATTTAGGAGGGAAAATTGAAAGATCACATTCTGAATTAGGACCCACAATCATATACACAAGTCAGTATCCAAATGAATGCTCCCATTCAGTGGTCCACCGATCTACTCAGCCTCCTTTTTTTTTCTTCTTTCTTTTCATTCTAACATATAGGGATCTATGAAACACATAGAAAGTAATTTAGGTGTAATATTACTTACAGAATACTGACAGGTGAGAGTGCAAATGAAAAGTATGTTTTGGGCAGAGAGATGCGATTGCTTATAAGTAAAAGAGTCAAAAAGTTACCCCTCTTGTGTTACTATCCTGTCTCATCAAATTTTATTAGGAGACCAGAGTCATTAAGTCCACTGCTACAACAAAAAAAGTGGGGAGGGCACAGGCTTTGAACTGACCTGGGTTTGTTATGCAAATCATGTAAACTCTTGAAGCCATAATGTACTCATCTGAAAAATGGATATGTTAACTCCTTCCTAAATTATATTTGTGAAAAGGACTGCACAAAAGAGATGTCCATGCATGCTTGTCTTCTTCCCCTTTCCCAGCATTGCTACTTTTAATAGTGGGGGCAGGGATGATGTGATCAGACTTGGTCCTTCTGAAAGAGTCATCCTCCCACTTAAGAATTAAAAAACAAAACTAGAACCAACACAAACAAGCAAACAAAAAAACAGTAAACGCTAAATTGCAGAACAGAAATTAGAAAAGCATGGGAATATCAATGTGCAACTCCAATTAAAAGATAATCCAACTAAATGTTTCTAATTCACACAAATTCAAATATCCACACAGAGAACTGAAAATTTTGATTTAAAAAAAATACTTTATAAATCCTGCCTCTATGCTATTAGTGAAAGAGCAGAGTGGAATCCATAAAGCTAACAGTAATAAAATGTTAAGCAATCTGTTAAGATGAAACAAAAGACGGCTAATAGCTTCGGTCTGGTAAAACAGCTACTTTTTTCTTTTTTCTTGTAATTCAGTGACCCTATTAAGTTATTACAGTCTGCCATTCATTAGTAGAGTTACTAGACCTCTGACAATTTTTTTGTTGTTGTTGTTTGAAGGACGAGGAAGGGGAAGGCAGAAAGAGAGTACATCAATATTTTTCAAAATTCAATCCTTCTAGATCTTTCACTTCCAATCATAATACATTATACACTAAATGAAGCCTAAGGAACAAAAAAAAAAGTCACAGACCTGTCACTACCAGTACTGTAAAAAAACAAGGAAGATTAGAAAAGCTACACATATTTATATTTTTTCTGTGATTCTGAGAGGATTAATTTAAAAATATAAAATAAGGACTAATAAAGTATTTTTTATGATTAAATGCTGTTTGAATATTCATCTGACCTACCTTTCACCTTAAAGTCAGCAGAATAGTACAAGTCACTTTGCTAACCTGGCACAGTTTAAGATAACTCCAACGAAGAAAGTCCAATTTCCTGATTTACTCAGCCAAAATAAACAAACCTAAGTTAGTTTGATCTAATAGCAAGCTCTAGGGAACTTATCCATTTACAGCTGAAAAATCAGAACAAGAACCAGAATTTAAGAAAACTTAGAAATCACCCATGACCTCATTTTATAGTCAAGAAAATTAAGTACCAGAACTTTACTGACTTGCCTCAATTCATACAGTAAGTTAGTAGCAAGTTTATCTGTGTTGTGTAGAAAACTACTGAAATAAAATGAAACAGTTAAAAATCTTATTCATAGAATCCAATTCTAATGTAGTTAGTTAATAGTTATTGACATCAAAGCTTTAGAAAGTAATTTTCTTCTTTCGTTAGCTGAAATATAATTTGAAAAATGATCCACTCTGACTTGGAGAAAAGTATAGGCAAAATGCAATTGATATTTAAAAATAAGGATACTGCTATTTGCCTAATTTCACCAAGAGGAAAAATAATTTCAAATAGAATTTTTCATTGTCCAGTTGTACTCAGAATCAGTTCCAGTTGCAGGAGTGAAAAAAAAAAAAGAAAGAAAGAAACTTCCAATCCTAGTCCAAGGATAAAAGACAAATTAAAATGAAATTTTCCACACCTCTGTATTCATTAGATACCCAGAACACAGTGAATCAAGTCTTATCTTTTTTGGATATCACAGAGAGAAAATATGTTTGCTTTATTAAATACCCCCAAATTAGATTAGATAGGAAAAAACAGTTACAAAACCTTAATCATAAGCAAGTATCTTTATCTTACTTTTTCTTATCTAAATCCTATTTTCAGATATTGAGGTTAGGCCTAAAGAAGAAATCAATTAAGTGTATATACTAATATTTATTTAATGAATTGATACATATCAATAATACTTAGTGCAAAAAAAATTCACCAAACAAAATTGCTGGTAACTTTCATTTCAAAAACAAAGATGGCTTTTCTCTTATCTTCTCCCCCTGGGGATTCTTGGGTGGAGGTGAGCAGAACTCCGCAGAAGTGGCAACCATCCAGCGTTTCTGACAGTGCTAAAAGGAAAAGGTAGTGCCACCACTATCAAGACTTGGGGAGAAGCTTGGTCTGCTCCTCCTTCTAGCCCCTCCTTCCAACAATGAAGTCATTTCTCTCCCAGACCTTGCTATAGATTTGGCCAGGCAGCTACAACTCTTTAAGGCTTTCTCACAATTTTTTTAGGTCCAGGAAAACTTAAATTTGATTACAAACATTACGGTGACCCACAAGGCTCTACAAGTTCTGCCCCATCTCAAGCCACTTCTGCTCCCTCTCTGACCTTACCTCTTACCTTCACTCACTCATGCTGCCTTCACTCACTCTGCTCCAGGCTTACTGGACTCCCTGTCAAGGCCGCTGTAACACTTCTTCCCTCTGCCTAGGACATGCACGAACCACATATCCAATAACCTTCTCACTGAAGCTTTCCTGACCACTCTATTTTAACTTGCAATTCCCTACCCCTGCACTCCCTATCTCCTTTACGTGCTCTATTTTTCCCCATAACACTTATCACCATGTGATATGATACATGCTTTTACTTACTTGTTTTTGTCTATCTCTGCTAAAAGGTCAGCACTGTGAGGCAGAGATTTTTGTCTGTTTTGCTCACTGTATGTCCCCAGCATCCGTAACAGTGCTTGGCACGTAGTAAAAGCTCAAAAACTACTTGTGGAATAAATAAATGATTCCAAGTTTAGGAATTAATGCTGGTATCCATCAAATACTGATTAGACATCAAGAACATAAAACTATACAAGATGCTGTTCAACACAGATCATGCAAAAAACATGGTCTTTGGGGCGCCTGGGTGGCACAGCGGTTAAGCGTCTGCCTTCGGCTCAGGGCGTGATCCCGGCGTTCTGGGATCGAGCCCCACATTGGGTTCCTCCGCTATGAGCCTGCTTCTTCCTCTCCCACTTCCCCTGCTTGTGTTCCCTCTCTCGCTGGCTGTCTCTCTGTCGAATAAATAAATAAAATCTTTAAAAAAAAAAAATGGTCTTTGCTTTCAAGGAGTCTAGCTGGAGCAGAACTAATATACATGGAGTAATTATTTAAATACATGGACAGTATTAGGTATGACTATTAACTAATTAGGTTCATTTCTATGACTCACGGAATCTGCCTTGTTATTCCTGGTTATACCTAGGACATAATTAAATTCCGAATCAAATGGTATAAACTTGTCATAGGAGTTCAGAGGGGGAAAAACGAATAAGTTGCAAAAACGAGGAAAGACAACAGGTAGATGATGAGGTTCAACAAGGGTTTTGTGGATGTAGAGGCTTGTGTTGGCAGTGAAGAGGTAAGGAGGCATCTTAGATGAAGTGAATTTCATGAGAGGAAAGACAGGCAGGTGAGGGATAGTAAGAAACTTAAATAAAATGATAGTACTCATTGATGAGTAGGGATGATCTGGGGAGGACAATTTGAGTCTAGATCACAGAGAACCTAATCCTCTGAACAAATGGACTCAAGTCTGGATGGAATCTCATAGCACATGCTGCACCCAGCCTGCGTCCCCTGGAAGACTTCTACACCAGTTTGGTACAGCCACTCAGAAACGCTAACAGTTCACATCAGCAACTTTCTGTGTAAGCAAAAGAAGCTACCTCCTCCCCCCTTCCCTGCATGCGTACGCACACACATCCACACACATACATGTCCAGGAAAACTGGTGGCCAGTGACTAACATATCTAAGAGAGGGTGAATAAAAGCCCTGTTCCTGGGGCACCTGGGTGGCACAGCGGTTAAGCGTCTGCCTTCGGCTCAGGGCGTGATCCCGGCGTTACGGGATCGAGCCCCACATCAGGCTCCTCTGCTGGGAGCCTGCTTCTTCCTCTCCCACTCCCCCTGCTTGTGTTCCCTCTCTCGCTGGCTGTCTCTATCTCTGTCAAATAAATAAATAAAATCTTTAAAAAAAAAAAAAAAAAAAAAAGCCCTGTTCCTTTGCCTCAAGGCAAGACAAGCTCTATGGTATAATTTTGACCCAAAGTTACCTCCAGGATCAAGGTGAAGCTAGATATCCCCTGAAACCACATCCTTGCTCATCTCAGTTTCTTCTTCTTCCCAATCCTGCCTCAGTCACTTTGTTGTAACATTTCAAAGACCTCTCTTGATATAATACTTGTACATGAATTATATCTCCGGTTCTTCTTCTAGGGAAACTGGACTACAAGTCTGTAAAGGGAAATACTACACGTTCATGAAGAAAAGTACATGTTTAAGAAGAAAAGAGTTGTTACATGGCACAAGTACTGTTGTAGGTTATTCAGTTTGGAAGGAGACTACAAAACGGTCCGGTGGGTAAGAGATGGAATAAAGAGGGTAAGGTGACAGGCCAATTAAGGATGCTGTTGTCAAATTCAGAAATAAGTGGAAAAAAAAATATTTGCTTCGATATAAGAAAGAACTTAGGAAAAGAAGCAACTTAATATAGGGAAAGATTGAAACTATTCAAAGATTTATATTTTTGGAAAGGCAAAAAAATATTTCTTTAGTAGTATTGTTAATGTTATGGGTTTTTGTTTTCTGTTTTTTTTTTTTTGAGAGAGAGAGCACGCATTTGAACACGTGGCGGGGGGTAGGTGCAGAGGGAGAAGGATGGAGAGAAACTTAGGCAGGCTCCACACACAGCGAGGAACACAATGCGGGGCTGGATCTCATGACCCTGAAATCATGACGTGGGCTGACCTGAGCTAAAATCAAGAGTCGGATACTTTTAACCGACTAAGCCATCCAGGTGCCCCAGTAGTATTGTCAATGTTATATTATAAATTGTTTTAAATGCAAATCTCTTTTCAAGTTGACACTACTTAACACAAGAAGTGTTCAAAAATTTGAGAATTACAATGAATAATAACAGGACTCTAAAATTCTCTCTCATATTTTGGGCCCTGAATATCAGAACTATGAAGACAAGTATCACCAAATGTTTAGAATGACTTGGTTTGTTAAATTTCATATTTCAGTAGCTTAAAAGAATCTTTATTAGGGGTCAGTAACAGATTACTTAAATTGGAAATGCATAAAAACAAGGTAACATCTGGTTTTCATCTATTCTTAGGAGAACCAGAGTATTTTCAAAAGAAAATAAGATGTATGTAAGCTTCTAATCTAATATCTAAGCTTCTTGACTTCATGGTACCCTTTCAAAATTCATACTTAGTAAAAATGACTACAAATAAAAATGACTACTTTTCATTTAATTGGTAACAATAATTTTGTGTTATAGATCTCAGTACATAGAACAAAAAGGACACTACAAAAATAGAACTTTTTAGCGAGGTTATTTTTTTTCTCATTGACTCCTTTATATGCATTAAAATGTACACCTAAGAGCTATCAATATTTAAATATAAATAACCTTTGACGAACAGTCTCACTGACAGGAATTTCTTCCCCGCCCACACACACACACAAAGGGGGGAGCTGGTTACATCAAAGTAAATCTGTAAGTCTAAGTTTATAAAAATTTCTCCTATTCAGTTTTAAGACCAAATTGATACGCTTCCAGAGAAGTACATAACTTACCCTGCATATATCCTTTAAATAGTCCCAAGAGAGGCTTCAAGAAAAAAAGGTTCCATAGCCAAATACATTTGGTACCACAAAATGTTATTCCCCTCTTAAAAATTAACAATATACACAATATATTATATATATATATATATATATATATATATATATATATATATATAATATATTAATATATATGAGACGTTTTTGGGGGGGGATGGTGTTTTCCAAATTTTATAGAAATAGAGAACACCTGTAATCATCAAAAATAAGACTTATTTAAAACCTTCCATACCCAGCTGATAAATGATAGCTACTTTCCTAATAAACCTTAAAGGCTGAAAGCTATCGTTCAGTCACCCTCTCCCCACCCCCTTTCACCTCCCTTCCCCTGGGCCCAAGATACTGCTGTAGTTATAACTTAATAATTCATAATAATCATAGGGAATTACTATAATATACTTCTTGGTCCTTTCAGATATTCTGATGCCTATCAATATTTTTAGCAAGCAGTCCACATGATTTCAAGGGAGGTCAAATGTTGAAATACTCAAAATGCCTGATATATTACAATCAATGAGATGATAAGCTATGCTATAACTGAGGCCAGAGTAACAAAAACAGTAAGTTCGGAAAATCTGCATTTCAAACGTAAAAATATTTTCTTCTATCTAGGAAAAAAAGGGCAAAAGACATACTAAGAAAAGCCAAACTGTATCTTAACAGCATACCTCTAATACACTACTCAGAATATTAAAGCCAAGAATTTTACCCTATAATAAGAATTTTTAGCCTGCACTCTATTGAGAAATTTCAGGAATTCTTAGATTTTCTAAAACTGTACACACAATTTTTAGGAGTACATGAATGCATGTCTTTTTATGGGGAAATAATTCAAAGCTTTCAGCAATTTTTCATACTGCTCGATAACTCAATTTAAACCCGATTATATTTTTTTAATTTATTTACCTGAAACAAAGGTAATAGAAACTTCTTAGTTAATACCACAAATCAGATACACAAAAACACACTCCTTAGAACTGTTTTCTCTCTCAGAGACAAACAAAATGCAAATTACCTTTGCAGAGTCATATTCAAAGAGCCTGTACAACCCTTAATCTTGTTCTGGGCTTCAAGATGAGTCATTCCATGGGCACTTATTCCGTCAATGCTGAGAACCACATCGCCTATTCTTACATTTGCCTGGGATGCTTTGCCTCCATCTTTGAGCTGAAATAAATATATTTCATTAGGAGTGTCACTCTTTAAAAAACAGAATAATAAACACAGACGAAAATTATACTTTTGCTTGTAATCAAAAGTATATTAATATACTTCTAGACAAAGTAATGTTACCTTGATTAATAGGTAAAGTTAAAATTCAAATGACTTTCATGTTTATTTTCTTAAACTCTTATTTGCTCTTTAAAAAACTGAAAGACTTTTCTGAAAAAGGTTCCCTGATAATTTCTGCATTTCTTTATTGTGTAACAGTAGCGTGTGATTGTTATGAATGAGGAAGAGGAACAGCCAAGGAAACTACATTTTAGCATCTGCAATGTGAATAGGGTATTTAAACTCTTTTAGAAAGAATGCTTAAAACTCTTTAAACGGCTGTACTTTTGTTTGAACACAAAGAGTAGCACAGACAGAGGATCTACTGAACAATCCTTCCTATTGAGTCCAATTCCTACCCAGTGTTTGGGGTACTGAATTTTTTTAGATCACAGGCCCAAATATCTTTTACACTAGATGTGCTTCCAGCTCCAGGCATTTAGTAGGAGGGGAAGGAAACCAGTTGTGTCTGAGACTATCAGATGTTTTTGTGTACCACAGTCTTTAATCCCCAATCTTTCTTCCCTTCTCTAAACAATCTTCTAAGTGTTCACATAATGTAGTTTGAGCTCCTTCAAAGTTTATATGTATCTATTTCACTGCTCCAAAGAAGCAAATATAAAATTACAGTAAAATGAAACATAATGTAATTTTAATACATACCTAGAAACACTGAACAAGTACAAATCAAGAGAAACCATTCTAATTCAAATGACAAGCTCAGAATCAGTAAGTATAAGTTGATCACACTGAGTATTGGGTTGCTGGAAGACTTCACCCCAAAAAAAAAAAGAAAGAAAATAACCAATATTCCTCAAATACTTAAAACTAACGGATTTTACACAGTTTCTCTTTGGAATGATGAAAAAATTCTGGAAATGGATAGCAGTGATGGCTGTACAACACTGTAACTGTATTTAATGCAAGTGAATTGTACACTTAAAAACAGTTAAAATGGTTAACTTTTATGATTACCACAATGTTTTAAAAAATGGAAAAAAAACTACATATTTTAGAGAACATCTTACTAAAATTACTTCTTGATTAAAAAATATATCCCAGGGTGCCTCGGTGGCTCAGTTGGGTTAAGCATCTGCCTTTGGCTCAGGTCATAAATCCTGGAGTCCCAGGAAAGAGCCCCTTGTCAGGCTCCCTGATCGGCAGGGTGTCTGCTTCGCCCTCTCCCTTTGCTCCTCTCCCTCTGCTCCTCCCCCCTACTCATGCTTGTTGTCAAATAAATAAATAAAACCTTTGAAAATAAAAGTAAAAAATAAATAAATAAAAAGTATATCCCTCAGCAAACTAAACAAGCCCCGAGTGCTGGAATTCACAATTTGGAAGCAAAGCAATTTATAAATAGATATCAAATGTTCAGTCAGGTTAGGTTTTGATTACCATCAGCTGTCAAACTCTTTCCTTAAAAATAAAGATCAAGGCAGACCAATCTTAGTACATGAGAACAAGTATCGTATCTAAAATCAAGAAAATAGTTGTGAAGGTTACATCCATTGAGACAGAGCCACAGACAGAGTCTGCGTTCCTCTCCGTTCTCTACTAATGCTAGAAGTGTGCCCAGCACACTACAGACCTTCCCGAAATACATACTGAATGAACAGATGTCACAGATTCATTATTTAACACTGGCATTTGTTTTAAATTGTGAAATGGGGGGAAGCCTAGCTTGCTCAGTCGGTGGAGAACGGGACTTTTGTTCTCAGAGTTGTGAGTTTGAGCCCCACACTGCGTGTGGAGCTTACTTAATTAGAAAAATAAAACAAAAAACTGTGAAATTAGAAAAAATTAAAATTTTACATAATTAGAAATTTATTTCATTTTAAAATACAACTATCAAATGACTAAAATAATTCTTAAAATTAGTAAGAAAAATTCCTATTTGATCAAAGCTATATAAAATCTCACAGATACAAAGTGTAAAAAAAGATTTCAAAACTTTCAAATGAAATATTCTCTATCACTACATAGTATATCACATACATAGTATATCATGATTTTGTTTTCATCTTTACACTAATAGAAGCAATCTTCTCAGTTGCCAAGATTATTTAAGGGCAAGAAATAGTAGTATGTTGACACTAAAGAAATAAAATTTCCAGAGTAACAAAGAAGATCAAAATTTAACTCACAGCACACTTATCAACATAGCTATACGGTGCGTATACACATATACACACCTTTTATTATATATCATATGATTGACAAAGTAGTTCCAAAATTCAATAAAAATTAAATGGACTAGTTTTCACAATCACAGGATCAAGAAAAAAATAATTAAGATAGAACTTTATTAAGTATAGTTTAAAATACTATAAAGGCAGGTATATTTATTAAAATATGAAAGCTGTGTAGGGTAGGGAAAAAATCTTTAAAAACAGCAGTAACTACATTAAAAGATACAGTTTTACAACATTAACAGATATAACTGTCTTTTAATAACCACTATTTCTTTTTATGAATTTAAAAATAAAAAACCACTTATAACAGATATATGAATTGTTCTTCTCAAATGCACAGAACTAAACTGTTTAAATTTAAGGGACATTTACAAAGAAAACTGTTCCTAAAAGCCAGCAATGCCACTGCTTTCTCTGGGATTTATTTATAGGGTTGTTATAATGATTAGGTGAGATAAGAGCTCAATAGATGTTAGCTATTATTATTATTTCCTTGACTTCAGTTTACTAACCTGAGAGATGTGGGGGGTTTCCTAAATGATCTCAAAGGTCCCTTCCAGTTTTAAAAGTTTATCTATCTGGGGCACCTGGGTGGCTCAGTCGCTTGAGCGTTTGACTCTTGGTTCTGGCTCAGGACATAACCTCAGGGTTCTGAGATCGAGCCCCACGTCAGGCTCCATGCTAAGCAGGGAGTCTGAGATTCTCCTTCTCCCCCTATCCCTCTCCCTGCTTTCTCTCTCTCTCTCTCTCTCTCTCTCTCTCTCAAATACATAAATAAACCTTTAAAAAAATAAGTAAGGGACATCTGGGTGGCTCAGTTCATTAAACAGCTGTCTTCGGCTCAGGTCATGATCCCAGGTCCTGGGATCAAGTCTCACATAGGGCTCCTTGCTCAATGGGAAGCCTGCTTCTCCCTCTGCCTGCTCTTCCCTGCTTGTACTCTCACTGACAAATAAATAAAATCTTTAAAAAATATAAAAAAATAAAAAGTAAATAAAAGTTTACCTATCTGTGAGCTGTCTGTACAAAGATATAGATCTAATCCTAAAAAAGAGTTAAATCTGAAAGACTTCATTGGTAGAGCAAAGGAAAATCTATTCCTTTCCAAACTGAGCAAATGAATTGAAATCTGAATCCTGATAATGAGAGAAAGTATCAAATAATTTATCCCAGATTTTATTTTAGCCAATGCTTGACCTTTATTTTAGGTCAAGCATTAAAATAGATAGATAATATATAGATAGGTAGATAGATAGATACATAGGTAGGCAGATAGACAAACAGAAATAGAACATAGCTAAATTACCTCACCATTTCTCACATTAAGGTAGCCTTAAAATAGAAACTGAAACCTATGGACATTTCCTCTAAATGTACCCAACAAAAGCAATTTAAATACTCTCATCCAGTAGTAACATAAAGGTAATGAACAATGTATAAAGAAAATAATCTAATCAAATCCAATGTCATAACTAGGTAAAACTTTTCTTACTCCTTTGTTCCAGCTGTCTGCTAGATTCTAAGATCCCATGGTCTCCAAGATGTTCGAATCCAACTTCTTAGAACTATCTATCCTTTTAGGATTGCTTTTACTCTAACTGCCACCCTTATTTTTAGATGGTGGAGCATGGAAATCCTATACCCCTGTGAATTCTGCCTCTTCCATAGGTACCAACATCTACGGAAATTACTAAATTGTATGTATCCTTCCATTCCTCTCCCATGCTAGTCCATACTCAACATGTCACCCTGACCTTGCCTACTAAGTACCACAAGAGTTTTCTAAAGAACTCCTACCATCAAACTCTCCATATTCCTCCCCCTTTCCTCCATCTTCACATTTCCATAATGGTGGCCCTATTACCACTTCATACTGGAGAGTTCCAATCATGTCAACTATTTATAAAAAGGGTGAAAAAACTTCAAATATCTTCTTGCTTCCTACAATCTAGAATAAAGCTAAAGCCTGAATTACGAGCCATCTCTAATTTGTCACCAACCTGTTTCCAACTTTAAAAAAGCTCTGTAAAGTCAGAGATCATGTTTTAGAATTTGTTCTTCTCTAAGAACTTTGAATATTGTAGGTATTAGAAAAATACCTAATTAAACCATAGTAAATAAGAAATCAATAATTGGCACAGCAGTTTAATATGGTAAATTCTAGTAGAAATATACTTAATTCATCAAAGAGAGAAAAACGGATCTAGTCTGAAAATGAGAATCTCTGATTAATCATTAGGTGAACTGGTCAAAGTAAGGTCAAAACTGAAAACACACTTCTAATAGAACAAAGTATATCTATTTTGGATAGTTAGTGATATATTTTTCCTAGGACTTTTAAAGAGATATCACAGCTCCTCTTGATATTTTTATCTAACAAGCATTAGGAAGAGCTTAATTGTGGGGCACCTGGGTGGCTTAGTCAGTTAAGCACCCAACTCTTGATTTCAGCTCAGGTCATGATCTCAGGTGAGGTCATGATCTCAGGGTCATGAGATCGAGCCCCACATCAGGCTCTGCGCTGAGCATGGAGCCTGTTTAAGATTCTTTCTCTCCCCCTCTGCCCCTCTCTGCCCCCAGCTCATGCTCTGTTTCTCTCTCTTATAGATAGATAGATAGATAGATAGATAGATAGATAGATAGATAGGAAGAGCTTAATTGTATTTAATCATAACCTTTTCTCAATCAATGATCAGAAATGGAAACAAATGCCCGTCACCATCTATACAATCTTTCAAATTATTTAAACTGTCAAACAAATTCCTCTTTGTCTATAGTTTTTTGAGGCCAGAAATATTAATCATCTTGGGTTTTGATATTAACATCTTTTCTAAATCTCCAACCATCTTTAGTATTCGATACTTGGGTTTTCTATTCACACAATTTAAACTAAAGATCTTGAAGAGCCTGAACTAATGCTGTATTTATAATGGGAAAGTCCCAATGTAGAGAAACAAATTTAAGACGTGTTAAAGATGGCATCTTACTGACTACTCCTATGAGCTTCGTTTATCCCCACTTCCTCAAGCCATCTACTCATTAGAAAGATAAATGTGGGTTTTTTTTCCCTTAAATTGGGTAGGATGTAGCACTATTATGAATTGTTAGCAGCTAAGGAAAAACTACAAGGCTATTCACTATTTTCATAGTTCATTTTTTCTTTATTTTTGCAAGTCTGAATAGCTTGCATTCATTTGAAACAGTAATAACTTTCTGCCATCAGTAAATCTTGTACATATTATATGACAGCCTTAAGTGTATGTGTATTTCATAAATGCACAATGTGTAGGAAGGAAGCAGCAGTGGGAGGCTCCTGGGTCAAGATCAGCATAAATCAAACTAATCACAAGCAAATGCTTCTCCTTTGATCTTGAGATGCATTTTTATTACTGTTGTCCAATTTTTCCATAAACTTAATTGTAGCTATATGTTTCTTTAAAAACATCGCTTTGTGGTCTCACTTAAATTGCAAGCACACGTGGCTGCACACATTGGAACCACCTGAGCTTGTTTACTGATACAGAAATGAGGGTAAACCAGGACAACTATATGCTCTTCAAGAAATGGTATCTCTACTGACCCTCCCCATTAACCTAGATGAGAAAGGCTCTAATATCAATCATCTATACTTGGACTAAAACCTCTAGGGATTCATTTTAACCTTTTTATACTGCAATTATGGATGACAAGAAGTTTTCTCTTGAAAAGAAGTCCAGTCTTCAGTAAGCAGATGGGTAGATTTTGTGAGTCTCTGTTGGGGAGGTAATATGGGAAAGGATGAAAGGCACCACAGACTTGGGCTTCCCCCATCTGACTCTGACCAGGAAATACCCAAAGGCAAATTTTCTTCAGTCATTTTAGAGGAGTAGCTCTTCTCACATAATATTTTTCTATCCTGAGAAAGAAATGACCCAGAAAAAGTAATTAGGACTATTTACTGAGCAACAACAGTAAGTAAGCAACTTTGAGAGACCCTCTATCTTTCTTTGCCATTATCAGGAAGTTTTATAGTCTGTGTTACAGATGGAAAAAAGAGAGCATCAAAGGGATTGCCTATGTCCATACGGCAAATAAGAACACAGTACAGAGCATAGGCTTTGAAATCAGGCAAATATGAGTTCATATTCATGTTCGGCCATTTCTCGATTGTGTAACATGAATTTACTAGACCTCTCTAAGCTTCATCTATCTATCCTTAAAATGAGGACTACAATTCCACCTGCCTCACAGAGCTCTCGAGCAGATAAATAAAACACCAGCATAGCATATACCACACAATGCAAAATAAATGTTCACTATTATCATTATTACGCCATGCCGCCAATTCACATAGGCAGGATGCCTGTTTCAAGGACCTGCAGGGCAGAGAAGACAGCTTTTCAAACTGACCAGTCAGACCTTCTGGCTTCCCCTTCCCTCCATAAATAAAGACAAAATATCCCTTCTTCATTCACTCTATTCCTTCAGCTTCTCTACGCCTTAAGTTTTCCTTTACTCAGCAACAGAGCTCAATATGCCACAAGATCAGAACAAGCTCTCCATGTCCTCTTTCTTTGCTTACCACTATCCAATTCTGAGTTTTCCAAACTCCATTCTCATAGGATGGTGACCTCATATCACCATTTCCCAGGTCAGTTAGGTGTTGCCACTGTACCAAAAGGCCAAAGAATAAGAATCAATAACACAATATTGGTGAAAAAGCCTTGAAACGGGACAGGAAGTAAAGAAAACAAGAAAGGCTAGAATAGGGAACCAAGACTATGAGAGAAGAAAAGGGCATGAGGTAGTCTAGGTTTGGTAAACTAGATCCAGGCTTTGTCTCTGGGTCTGTTGTACCTCCATGTGCACATGCATAAAATAATATTTAAATTGAACAGAACATCAAAATAATAATTAGAGAAGATTTTATACTTTGATTTGAATAACTAAAATAACCTAAATGACTCTTATTAATAACTATGATTTAGAGCCAATTAACTCACAGTAATACCAATGTGTGTCATTAAACATGTCATTAACTTTATTGTACTCAAATAAAATTTATAACTAAACTTCCCCCAAATGCTTAGCCTCCATGCAAATGTGTGGCTCCAACAGCATTTCTTCTTAAAATTAAATATGTCTGTGTATATATATATATATATATATATATATATATATATATATATATCTGTATATATAAAATCTGTATATATATATATATACACAGACATATTTAATTTTAAGAAGAAATGCAGATAAATATAAATATATATATATATACAGATTTTATTTATTTATTTGAGAAAGGAGAGAGAGGAGAGAGAGAGCATATGCGTGCGCAGGAGCACGGGGAGGGGCAGAAGGACAAGCACATTCCCCACTGAGGAGGGAGCCTGACCCAGGGCTCCATCCGAGGACCCTGAGATCATGACCTGAGTTGAAGTCAGACACTTAACTGAACCATCCAGGCGCCCCTCTTCTTAAAACTTTTCAACAAGAGAGAAAAGTAGCACTACATCCTTATAAAATTGCATTAAAACTAGTATCTCGAGAGAGCACGCCACATAAACAAAAATCTCAAAAATGCACTAAATAGAACATTTATCTTATCCATAAGAAGTATGCTATTTGGGATTCATAAGGAGTTAGAGATATATCTGTTAGACTAACCCTTCCCTGTAGCTATTATCTCTTGAAAGCAAGCACATCACAGAAACAAAACAATCACAGAACTCTTAGCAAAAATCAAAATCAGTGAGAGCATTACAGAGCTCTCACTTTTAAAAGTTAGAACCCAATATGGCAGATATCATTTAAATAAATTTAACTGCTTAAGATTTCTCTTTAAAATGAGCATTTAGGGGCACCTGGGTGGCTCAGTCGGTTAAGCATCTGCCTTCGGCTCAGGTCATGTTCCCAGAGTCCTGGGATGGAGCCCCACATTGGATTCTCAGCTCAGCGGGAGCCTCCTCCCTCTGCCTGTCACTTCCCCTGCTTGTGCTCTCTCTCTCAGTTAAATAAATAAAATATTTAAAATAAAATAAAATAAAATAAAATAAAATAAGCATTTAAGGATGCTTGGGTAGCTTAGTCAGTTAAGCATCCAACTCTTGATTTTAGTCAGGTCATGATCTCGAGGTTGTGAGACTGAGCCCTTCTTTGGGCTCTGTGCTGGGGATTTTCTCACTCTCCCTCTCTTAAAAAAAAAAAAAAAAGCATTTAATATAGCTGCTATATTGCCTTAAGCTTTTTCAGAAAGAGGCAAAATGTTTAGCCACAACAATGACTGCAACACTTAGAATTCTCTAATGAAATGTATGCTTCCAAATCATAGGAATCTCAATATGCACACAAAAACCTCCATATGCCTTCCCTTGGAAATACGCCAGCAGTTACAAACCTCAGAAAACAGATGTCAGCAATAGAAATGACTTACTGAGTATATCACAAGTATATTACAGAGATCGTTTTATAATATAGATAACACCATTATAATAGTCATATGTTTACTAAACACAGTTTATGCTGGTTCAGAAAATCACTTTGGTAATTTCCTATTATATTCTATGGGTAACAAGCATGAGACAGGTACCTATATAAGAGCCACAACCAACATGCAAGTTTTCAACCTCTGCATATTTTCAACAAATATGGAATGCTTGGAAATGTATGACCCTAACACCATGAGTATGACAAGAATGCCCTCAGACTTAATAAATGTAAAAAAGGAATATATAAATATGACAGCTATAGAAAGAAACACTACCAGAAATTTCCCATGTCCGAAAGCCATGGGAACTAAACCATGGGAAAACAAAGATGCTATTTTTCTGAAAGTGCTGTTACCGAAATTTGGATAAATATACCAATAAAATTATATCAATCTAACCAACAGGATTTTCTTGAGGCAGAGAAAAGCACTGAGGAAAGTCTTATTTTGAAAAACTCCTAACAGGCAATCTTTAATTTTGCTGTAAAAGGTACTTTCTAGTACCTACTATAGGAGAAAACATTTGAATTCAGACTTAGGAGCCTCTGGTTGAAAGTGTCTAGGTGTTCATGCCCCACATACTTCCCAGAATACCATGGATGCGACTTTTGCACTGCTACCCCTCAACAAACACATAAGAATGTATGCACATTACCCCAAAACAGGGAACTCACAGAACTTGTTTTCTGGACGAAAGATGAATGTTACTGAATATCACAAATAAACAGAAGTGGTGGAGGTTTTAAGCACTACAGTGAGAAGTAAAGAACACTTCAGAAGTACTGAATTTTGGGATGCCTGGGTGGCTCAGTTGGTTAAGTGTCTGCCTTTGGCTCAGGTCATGATCCCAGGGTCCTGGGATCCAGTCTCACATCGGACTCCCTGCTCAGCGGGGAGTCTACTTCTCCCTCTGCCCCTCCCCCTGCTCGTGCTCTTTCTCTGTCTCTCTCTCAAATAAATAAATAAAATCTTAAAAAAAAAAAAAAGAAGTACTGAATTTTTTTCAGACATATCCCTTAAACTTTTTTCAAATCCCAATGTATTTACTGTCACTCCAGTACTTACTAATCTGCCTTACAATATTACACTCAACACTTAAAGTTGTTCCGTCATGCATTGTCTATTGTTGTATAGTTTTGGCACCTCAACCAGCCTGTAAATGCCACTCAACTACATATACAAAGCTAATCTCTGCCTTGGATGTCTGATGTGAACAAGCCCCTTTAAAATCTGAGGCGACTTTGGATTCTTTTTAATACTCTTTTCTGTGAAATAAAATCATTTGGCTTTTTGTATGTTAGAATGGTGAAATAGAACAATCACTGATGTCTCTCTGTGAGTAAATTTGTAAACTCCTGACTCATGGGAGCAGTGGTTACTTTGACTAGGGGCCTTCTTTTTTGGCTTATGAGTCAACTGTAATCAATTTTACCCAAAAGTCTGAGAATACACCTTATATGGTAGCAATGAAGAGAATACTTCAAAGTACATGTCATTATGCCTCACAAAACCAAAGGGAAATAAGACGGTGATTATGCCTTCTTTCCTTATGTAGCCACTGAGCTACCTAGTTCAAACACAGGGCTGCTGTTAATAATGTTTGTTCTAGTACTCTAAACGTCTTTTCCATGGTGGGTCCTTCTTTATTGAAGTAACATCTTTATTCTTCTCTATCAACATCCTAATAAAATAGAAACATGCCTTCTTAAACTGCAGTTCACTATTAAGACACCACATAACACTTTCATGCTATAGCTAATCTGTATGTGTTTAAGCCCAGAGATTTAATGTGCTTTGCAGTTAATGTGTGAATATAATTCTACCAGAAATGTGAAAAATATGGTGGTTTACTTAAAAACAAAACAAAAAACAAACGAAAAAAAACCATATACAAACATCTCTAAATCAAACAAATTTGTTAATTACAGAGAAATTTGTGTTTCTATGTAGTCCACTTGATAATAATAAGGAAATCGGTGACAAATGTCACAGATAACTATAAAGGTTAAAAATGAATTGGTCAACCCTAATTTACCTGAGAACGGATTAACACTGAAATTCACACATTTCAACCTCCCTCCTTACTAGGTTCTGTTCAAGGACTAGATGAAGCCACTAAAATTGTATGCAAATTATGTGCAACTTTGCACGTATTTTCCATTGAGTCAGTCCATAGCTTTCCCCAAATTCTCAAAGGCATCTGTGACCAAAAAAAAAAAAATGTTAAGAACGAATGATTTAGTGAAACCTTAGAACAGTGTTTCTCAAAGTGAGGTTCCTAAACTACCAGTAGCAGCATACTTTTATGACAGAGGGAAAAAATTCAAAGCCCTTCAAAGCCCACAAGCTAAAGATGTTTCAAAACAATAAATAAATAAAATAAAAAATCCATTAGCATCAAGAAAATTTAAGAACCCGGGGCGCCTGGGTGGCTCAGTCATTAAGCGCCTGCCTTTGGCTCAGGGCGTGATCCCAGAGTCCTGGGATCGAGGCCCACTTTGGGCTCCCTGCTCCAGTGGGAGCCTGCCTCTTCCTCTCCCACTCCCCCTGCTTATGTTCCCTCTCTAGCTGGCTGTCTCTCTCTCTGTCAAATAAATAAAATAAAATAAAATAATAAATAAATAAATAAATAAATAAATAAATGAAAATTTAAGAACCCAAAGCAGAGTTAATATTTATTTAATGTGGTAAAAAATCATGACTTCACATGCTAATGGCAGGTAAGTATTAAAATAAAAAACAAAACAGGGACTCAGTTTTTAAAAATTCCTAAAATCTTCATAGTGTACATCACTAGTATTTAATAAAGGCCTATTCCATTTGATACTGAAGTCAGAGGAAGGGTATAAAGAACTGGCATAGCCCTCTCCCTCATCTACTTTTTAACTTTTCACATGTGTTTGTAACTCTCTATAAAGCAATGCTCCTCAAACTATCTGTGGTGAACACTATATCTGCCTTATACCAATTCTTCTGTAATCTATAATAAAGACAAATAACTGGAAAACAAAATTTAAAGAAACCATACAAAATATAAGACCAAATTTCTTATCATCAGATTCAATAAACATAAAATTACTCTGTCAAACTACAAAAGTTTCTAGATACCGACTCTTCCTTTCTGTCCTTGTTTCATCTCAAACTATAAACCAACAGTTTGCTGGTTTGCAGACCAGAGGATTTTCTTCTAGGCAATGACTATATCTTTTATGTCTCTTTAGGTCTATTATACACAGACTTAAAAATAACACACAATAAACATTTAATGAATTACTATATTGGAAATCAATGGTATTTAGTTAACAGGCTATTGTTTAGTAATTTAATTTGTTTCCATTTTTTTTTTTGCTCTTATTTTAAACATAAAGTGATGAATAATATTATCCATTTATTTTGGCATACTGATCTTTCTCTTTAGGAATTGCTCCTAAAAAGGTATGCACATTTAAATTTTTGATCCATGCCACCAGAATGCCAGCAAGAATATTTGCAACCATTTAGAATTTTGCAAACTGTGCACGAAAGTGTCTGTTATCCACATTCTTACAACTCTTAGTATTACAAAAGAAACCTGATGGTAATTTTAGCTCTACCACTAACAAACCCTGTGACCTTGAGCAAATCATTCACATCTCCCACCTCATTCTGCTCAGCTATACGAGACAGCTGGACCAACGGTTCTAGGGTCTCTTTCAACTCTAAACCATAATAAATATTTACACAGACTACCATCTCTCATTAATCTAAACAGTCATTACAATTAGTATCCATTACTCACTTTGGTATTAAAATAACTTTTGTATTATTCTCTCATTACTTCATATATATATATTATTCTTATTTCTCTATTGTAATGCATTAAAATGGCAAACGTGGCTACTTTTCAAAAACCTAAAACTATATCAACATTAGAAACCCAAAAGGCTAGGTTTCAGAACTAACTAGGAGAAGAGAATCTAGCTTATCTTTATTTTCAGATCCCAAATGATTTTTTTCTTTTAGAATGAATATTAATTCTATTATATATTTAATTCTAGAATATTTGATTCTAAAGGACAAGAATCTTTTTTTCTACTGTTAGTGTCTGAGTCCTCTGGCATTTAATGTTGAAATATGCATTCATTGGTTCATCATACATTTACTGAGTGATTACATATGAACTAGGTGCTAATGACTGTAAGAATCAACTATAAGGCAAATGGGGAAAGCAAATATTCATTTATTCCATCATTTAACAAATACCTGCCAAGTGTCTAATTTGTGCCAGGTTGTTCTAGGCATGGTGATACAACAATGAACAAAATGAGGTCCTTGTCCTCACGGAGCTGCTATTCAGTCAGGGGGGAAGAGACAATCAACCAATAAACATGCAGGTAAATTTATAAAATAAGAATTGCATTAGAAAAATAAAACAGAAAGGGGACAGAAAGTGGAGATGCTCTTTCATGGTAAGGTAGTCAGAGAAGACTTCCTGGGGTGGTGACATTTGAACAGAAACCAGAATGAATTAAGAGAAAGAGCCATGCAGATATCTAGAAGGAACGCATCCTAGGCAGAGAGACAATCAAAAGTAAAGGATAGTCTGGGACACTACAGACTAATAAAAGAAATGTATAAAAGTTATCAACATAGGGGTGCCTGGGTGGCTCAGCTGGTTAAATATCCATCCGACTCTTGATTTCAGCTCAGGTCATGATCTCGGGGTTGTGAGATCAAGCCCTGTGTTGGGCTTTGTGCTGGGCATGGAGCCTGAATAAGATACTCTCTTTCCCTCTCTCTGTTCCTCACCACCCCCCTTTCTTTAAAAAAAAAAAAAAAGATCAACATAAATACTGGAATGACTAATATATCTAGAGGACATGAAGGTTTCTCAGAAATAATCACAGTTGTCCTGGATGTTGAAATAGCAGTTGAAATTTGCAGAAACAAAATGGGAGAGATGTATGTGCTCTCAGCAAAAACAAAAGCACATGAAAGACTTGATGATATGAAAGTACTACCATTTCCAGGGAATGACAAGTAGTTAAGGGTGTCTACATTCTAGGGGGAATGCGACAGGGAAACTAAGAGCCCAAGCTGGCTAGGTTGCCAAAAGCCGTACAATAATGGGCACAGTATGTGACAATAAATAACTTGTAAAGAATCTAATTTACAAGTTGCTTCCACATCAACTAGTGTGGTCTCCTTAAAAATGTCACTGCTCAGAACAGATTGCTCACATATGCAACTGTCTCTCCTGTTTGCCATACTGTTTCCAGGAAATCCAGGCCTGTCAACTCCTGGTTCCTTTCAGTGCTTCTCTGCTGTGCACTTGTCTCATCCTATAAAGAAGCTGGGAAACTCTTCACTCCATTCCTGTGTCAGGAAGTGTGGTTTCAGCTTCCTTTGTACTCTGCAGCCTTCCAGAACCAAGACCCATCAACACTTAGACCAAAGGAGTTAAAGTTTCCATATATGGGATTATTTTATTCATTCTGCTTGGAATTTGTTGAGAAAAAAAAAAAAATCCTAAGGATCCTTTTCCTTCCAGCTCTCTTTGTTTTAGGTCAGAACTACCACCAACCCCTAATAGGTCTCCCATGCCTTCCTCAGTCCCAGGTTTATTTTTCTAGCCCAATAAGCTGGCCTGCACAGTTGGCTTTTATCAAGATAGCACCACATGTTGGTAGATCATGTCTAGCACTCTGGTCTCTAGTCACAAACACTGATTTACTCTAGATGTTTCACCTCCTCCACAGAAAGCAAACACACAATCACAAAGAACAGCTAGAAATGGAAAGGAAATGTCCTTACGTCAATGCCACTATTTTTTTCCTTTTTTAAACGAAGAGTAAAAGAGACTGGAGCAACACTGAATGATTACTGTTCCGGTACAGTTGGTGCACCATATGTTTCTGAGCTTTGGGTAACACTGGATTTGGCAGGGGACAGGCTGCTGACAGCAGTTAGGGAAAGTTTATTAAGCAATGTCACTGCTCCCAGTTGTGTCAAGTCTGCAGAGGTGGGAGGGGAGCGAGGGAATGGAGGGGGCTAAGATTTTGGTTTGCCTGGTAGCATATGCCTGAAGCGTATTTGTCTGCTGTTTCATCTTCAACTTGTTTCCCACTCTGATAAATCAAAGCACCTCTTGCCTTCAGAGTAAGGACCCAGAGTCACTCAAAAACAGGGAGAAGGCTAAAGCCATTATTATTAGAGAAAACACAAATTTCTTAGCAGAAGTTACAGGTAAATTTGGGATCTATAGAGAGTTTTTCTTGTATACATCAAAAATCATCACTACCAAATGTTGGTCATTATTGAATAAGAGACCAATGTACTTAAACATCTTCTGAGTTATGTTACAGTAGTTGACATGGGTTCAATTCTTTCAGCAAACAGTTAATGAGTACATGATATATACTAGTGTATAATGTATTATGGGAGGTGGTGTGTGGGGGGGGTAGGAAGGGTGAGGTAACATAGAGTTCTATTTCTTAATTGTTGAAAGTATATGTAATTAGCAGATAACATTTATAACACTACTGTCTTTGTACAAAACCTTCCATTTCTACATGTAAAATAACAAAGATCAGATAACAAATAACAAAGGTTAACATTTTGCCTTAACATTACTTCCAAATACGCAAACATCTATTCAAAAAGTTTAACATTAAGAATACATTTCCAAGAAAATCTATCTGGCAACCACCTACCTAGCTTAGTTATTATTACTATTATTAACTATGTTAGCTTAGTTATTACTCTCTGCTGGCAACTATTATAAGCCATTTCCTCAACTTCCAAGCAATATTAGAATATTTTTTCAGTTAGAAAACTTTTATTCAAGGAACAAAAGCCTCTAACTAGTCCATGAGTTCTCCAGCTGTTTGACACAAACATAAACTAGATACCAGTGTGCTCACATGTAATACCTAATAGGTCAGAAACACTGAGGTAAGAAACATTCCTTGCAACAGATTCTTTAATCACAGGCATACTCCATGGACTAAAAATTGTTCTGGCATAAAACCAATGGAACGGAAACATAATTTCTTACTGAGAATTCTCTGTAAGAGTTACAGCAAGTTTCAGGAGCAAAGATTTTTTTTCAGTGGCGCCTGGGTGGCTCAGTCAGTTAATCCTCGAACTCTTGGTTTCAGCTCAGGTCATTATCTTGTGTGGTGGGATCGAGCCCCACATCAGGCTCTGCTGTCAGTGCAGAGTCTGCTTCAGTTTCTTCCTCCCTCTCCCTCTGCCCTTCCCTGCTCACCCTCTCTCTCTCTCTCTCTCTCTCAGATAAATAAATAAAATATTTAAAAGAAAAGAAACAAGAAAGGAAAGACACTAGGTATATTCCTCTACCCAAATGATTTGCAAACCAAAAACTCTTCTCCTTGAAGCAATGTAAAAGACAAAAAAAACAAAAACAAAAAACTAGCAGACATTACCCAGCCCTAATTAAAATGGATTTGTCAGCATATTTATTTTCTTCATTCCCAAATCTAAAACTATATTTAGGCATTTCATGAAATGTATGAAATCTCTTTTCTTAATTTTCACTTGATAATTACTCTGCAGTCATAAAAAAATCATTAACACAAGCTCCATTTCTTGAAGCTGATTCAATATTTGCTTCCAGCAACCTTCCAGACTTAGGAGGTATGTATATCAAAAAACAGGGTATAAAGGAGAGCAGTAAGTTGGGCTGTGGGAAAAGGATTTAAAAGTTCTTTACTGACTTGAAGATACACAAAATATACAGGGATAAATCTACAACCCAATATTTAGACTCAAAAGCAAAAAATTCAAAGAGAAATTCAAATTCAATAGAATTTAGAAGGCTTGACAAGGAGTCCACAAAAATAAAATCAGGGTAGGGTGCCTGACGGGCTTAGTCAAAGAAGCATGCAACTCTTGATCTCAGGGTTATGAGTTCCAGCCCCACATTGGTTGTAGAGCTTACTAAATAAAGAAAACTTTAAAAAATTGTTTAATTAAATTAAATTTAAAAAATAAAATCAGGGAGATTTTAGAAGGCTATGTCATCCTTATAAGTCAATAGTGTGACAGTCTGTTGGGTTTTTAAATTATTTTTAAGTAGTAATATAGTCTTAGGGTACATTAAAAAAAAAAAAGCACTATCCACATTAGGGAAAGTGTTAGTTCCACTGTATTCTATATGTTTAGACCATATCAGGACTATTATGTGTAATTCAGTACCAGAAAAACAACCACAGAACAGTATAAGACCCAGAAGTTATATCATGCAAGGAATTACTAATTAAAAATGGACATTGTTGAAAAGATTGAGTATATAATAGTGGACTAGAATTACTGTGTTTTACTAGCACTTAGCTGATCAAAATCTCTCAGGGCACTTTTTGTAAGTACAGACTATGGGCACTCATTACAAGAGATTCTGATTTAGAAAGTCTTACTGAGTACCCAGTAATCTAATAATCCTCTGGGCAGGAATTAGCATCCATGGGTACAAGTTTCAGAAAGAAAGATTTCTTTTCTCAGCACAGTTAAGGGCTTGTAAACATTCAGAACATTCCAGAAACAAAATGGTTTCCTTGCAAAGTAATAAGGTTCCTATTTCTGGGTATATGCCTAAGCAGAAGGCAGACAGTCACATGCCATGGGTATTATAGAGAATATATGAATCTGAAAATGAAAGAAAGTATTTAATAAATTATTGGTGAATAAACAACCAGACACAAGAACACCATTATGCAACTTGAGCTACATATAGAAATGCTCTTTCTCCATAAGAATAATACAACCATGAAGTTCTGATTCTTAAGATAGTCTCAGGTGTCCAAGTTGGTACAGGTAATCAGTATTTGGGCCTTTTAAAACAGAACTATCATCAAAGACTGGGTGGTTTAATTGGTAAAAAAAAAAAAAAAAAAGAATTCCTTCTGGTAGCCAAATGACAGATACAAACACCTACGAGGAAACACCTGGCAGATCTCTAAAATAAATTCACATATGACCTAGACAATGCTGCTGCTATTCTTGTACCAATGTAAAGGTACACAATCAAAAACATTGTCATCCTACATAATGAAAGGTTATTCTAAAACTATTATCTTGGGAGAGGTCAGTGAAAAATACCCATATTACCCAATTTAAACTTCTATTGGCCTACGAGAGGTTAAGGACCCCGGTTAAGGAATTTTCATACTAATAATTTAAATAATGAATTAACATTAAAGAAAGTTATTTGCAAAACTAAGTATACCCATCACTGAACTCATCTGTTCTGAGCTCCTACAAACTGTTTAAGAAAAAAAGTGGAAGGGGAGGGGAAGTGGTTTGAATTATATAATCTAAGGTGCCTTACCACTCTAACATTTATCTTTTCATGCCTGTTTGTTACTACTGGTTCCATAGAGATATGGGAAATCATTTAAGAAACACCCAACATCTACAAATGCCAAAACAAAAAGACAGTCACTGTTCCAAACTTCTGTTTGCTGATTTAAAAAAACAAAAAGGGGGGGACGCCTGGGTGGCGCAGTCGTTAAGCGTCTGCCTTCGGCTCAGAGTGTGATCCCAGCGTTCTGGGATCGAGCCCCACATCAGGCTCCTCCGCTGGGAGCCTGCTTCTTCCTCTCCCACTGCCCTGCTTGTGTTCCCTCTCTCGCTGGCTGTCTCTCTCTGTCATATAAATAAATAAAATCTTTTATAAAAATAAAAAATAAAAAAACAAAAACAAAAAACTTTCAAAATAGCAAGCTAGGAAGGAAGAAACCTCACCATGTGCCTGTCCTCTAAAATACCTGGTTAGTACCTACACCAGTGGAAACATACACAGATTTCAACCTGCTACCAGTACAGGCTTGATGTTAATAATAGAGAAGAGGAGGAAGAAGCAAAAACAACATTGGAATTAGATGTTTTACATATATTAACTCATTTAACGTCACGGAAACGCTGCAGAGTTAAGTACTAGCATTCGCAGTTTATCAGTGAGAAAGCTAACACATAGACAGCTTCACTTACTAGTGTAAGGTCAGAGCTAGGAGGTCACAGCACTGAGACTAGAACATAGGTGGTGTGATTCCAAAGTCCATCTTTGACCACAAGCTGGGCTGCCCTCCCACCCGCACATCATCTACCACTCTCCCTCCTGAGATAACACACCCAACTCTCCAGCCAAATGCACATGTTTTATTCTTGAACAGTTTATTCCCTAAATCCCATCTATCTGTTCCTCCTACTTAGATAAACAAGACTGGATAAAGCAGGAGGGAAATCACCCTCCCTAGAGCTTAACTCAAAATTGCTACCCTAATTAACTCTCTCTAAGCCTCATCCACCTTCCAGCAGAAACGCAGATATCCAAATATCACAATAATTTTAAAAAATTCCTTAGTCAAACTTTCTAACCATCCAGACCAAAAAGAAAGAGACAGAGGAAACAGAAAGAGAAAAGGGAGGAGGGAGGAAAAAAAGGGAAAAGGAAGTGAAGGAAGAGAGGCAAAGTGGCAGAGGACAGAACCTCCAAATCTCCCTTCATCATTTTAAAATCCCTGAAGTTCTCCTATGAATTAGTCTTTTGTTATTGCTGTTAAAGATTTTATTTATTAGACAGAAAGAGAGAGCACAA
The DNA here is from genome assembly GCF_023065955.2 of Ursus arctos. Lineage (NCBI taxonomy): Eukaryota > Metazoa > Chordata > Mammalia > Carnivora > Ursidae > Ursus > Ursus arctos. Next base: position 74,512,543 of record NW_026623111.1, on the reverse strand, counting down.
GCAGGGGGAGCAGCAGGTCAAGTAGGGAGCCCAATGTGGGGCTTAATCCGAGGACCCTAGGATCATGACCTGAGCTGAAGGCAGATGCTTAACCAACCAAGTCACTCAGGCACCCCTATTACTGAATTAGTCTTATTCCAACATCCAACTCCAGGGCTCACCTGGGGAGGCAAGAGGGTCACCCCCTCCTCAGTTTCTACTTTCCAAGAGGGGTATTACCCTCTTTCCTCCCAACATTTTTACTTTGGTGGGAGAATCTTCCCTGGCATACCCTGGACGAATGAAGATGGAAGCCCCTCTCTGGGGAGACTGGTGAGGGAAGACTAAGAAAAGCTCAAATAGGACTGACTGATCGATGAAATAACAAAGAACACAGCTCTCCAAAGGATCTGTGAAGAACTACTCTTTTTAAATCTCCAATCTGTTTCAGACTAAGGCTTTTAACAAAAATACAACAAAAATATTATCAGAAAAATTAATTTTAAAACTATATAAAATACAAGCCCCAATTTTTATTATTAGATTCAACAGACTTGAAATTATTGGGTCAACCTGATACAACAATTTCTAAAAACTCTCAATTTCTAACTTACACTATCACAAACTTACAACTCCATGGACAACACTTTGAATAACACTGTATTAGGACACCAAAGACCACTTTCTGTGTCCTAAATATCATATTTGAAAGAGCTAAAAAACTTTTAGAAATTTAGAAAAATAGGTGTGCCTAGGTGGCTCAGTCAGTTAAGCTTCTGACCCATGATTTTGGCTCAGGTCATGCTCTCATGGGTTCTGGGACTGAGGCCCACATTTGGCTCCCCGCTCAGCAGGGAGTCAGCTTGGGATTCTCCCTTTTCTTCTGCCCCCCCCCATTTGTGTGTGTGTGTGTGTGTGTGTGTGTGCATAAGTGTGCGCTGTCTCTCTAAAATGCATATTTTTTTAAATTTAGACAAATATTTTTTTTCTAAGTGTCAACAGAAATTATCAGAAGGGATAAGACACATGATTATGGACAACTTTAAAAATTTTCTTCCTCATATTCCATGTTTTAAAAATTAGAAGTAAATAAAATTTTAAAAAACAAATACTGTGGCACCTGGGTGGTTCAGTCTGTTAAGAAGCTGCCTTTGGCTCAGGTCATGACCTCAGGGTTCTGGGATCGAGCCCCTGCTTTGTGGGGAGCCTGCTTCTCCTTCTCCCTCTACCCGCCCATCCTCGTGCTCTCTTTCTCAAATCAAAAAAAATACATATATATATGTGTGTGTGTGTGTGTGTGTGTGTGTGTGTGTGTGTGTGTATATGTAATGAAATAAAAAAATAAAAAAGCAAATATCATTTCAATTGCTATGGCTTATCTTCTGGCATATAAATGCCTGAACACTCAAAACAGCTTTTCTGCCTTTTTATCTTTTTATACTTTCTTATATTCTCCTTCCTTTCTTTACAGTCTTCAATTCCCCAAAGTAAAAAAAAAAAAAAAAAAAAAAGCAGAACTTATATAAAATTTCCTGACAGCGGGTATTACTGGTATTGATCTTCTAGTTTGGAAGATCTATTAACATGTTTACTGTGCTTACACATGTCCCTTTGGCTAAAAATTAATGAAAGAATTCACAGATGTCAATAAAATTTACAACTTTTCAAATATTCTTGAAAGGTTTTAGATGCTCTGAAAGAAGCTGCTTTTGCTGTGAGGCACAGTAACTTATTCAGAAAAAAGTTATACTTTGAGTTATTTAGGAATGAATAGTCACCACTATCAAAGTAATATCATTTTTAGATTCTCTACTATGTACAAAGTTTTTATATTAAAAGAGTTTGCCCTGAAAAAGAAAATACATACAATTCTGAAAAGTATGTAAACATTAACAAAATGAAAAGTAAAAATCATATGATCATCACAATAAATGTAGAAAAGGCATTTGACAAAACTGAATATCCATTTATGGTAACTCTCAAAAGAGTGAGTACAGAGGGAACGTACCTCAACATAACAAAAGCCATCTATGACAAGCCTACAGCTAACATTACACTCAATGGTAAAAAGCTAAAAACCTTTCCTCTAAAATCAGGAACAAAGAAGGATGCCCATTCTCACCACTTTTATTCAGCATAGTATTGGAAGTCCTAGCCAGAGCAATTATGCAAGAAAATAAATAAATAAATAAATAAATAAATAAATAAATAAATAAATAAAGGCATCCAAGTTGGAAAGAAAGCAATAAAACTGTCACTATTTGCAGATAACGATATTATATATAGATAACACTAAAGATACCATCAAAAAAGTCTTAGAATATAAGAATTCTGTAAAGTTGCAAGATACAAAATCCATGCACAAACATCTGATGCACTTCTATACACAAATAATGAACCAGAAAATAATCCCTTTTACAACCATATGACAAAGAATAAAATACCTAGGAATAAATTTAACCAAGTATTGGTGAAACACCTGTATATTGAAAACTATAAGACACTGATGAAAGAAACTGAAAAAGAAGACAAATGAAAGAAAAGATATTCTGATATCTACAGGTATCAATTCAATGCAATCCCTACCAAAATTCTAATGACATTTTTCAAAGAAATAATCCTAAAAAAACTAATCCTAAAATTTGTATGGAGCCACACACACACACACAAAAATAACCAATGCAATCTTGAGAAAGAAGAATAAAGTTGGAGGCATCACACTTCCTGATTTCAAACAATATTACAAAGCTACAGTAATTAAAACAGTATGGTTACTGGCATTAAAAACAGACACATAAATCAATGGAACAGAAGAGAGAGCCCAAAAATAAACCCACACATATATGGTCAATTAATATATGACAAAGGAGCCAAGAATATACAATGGGGAGAGGACAGTCTCTTCAATAAATGGTATTGAGAAAACTGGACAGCCACATACAAAAGAATAAAACTTACAACATACAAAAAATTAACTCAAAATGGATTAAGGACTTGAATATAGACTTAAAACCATAAAACTCCTAAAGGAAAACATGGGCAATGAGAAATAGGCAATAAATAGTGAACAAGAAATATGCATTCTCTGCTTCTCTTAAGTGAGTATAGAAAGTGGACAGACTAAATAATTAGCAAAATTACAGTACTTAAACACAATTCTCATACATGTACAACCTTTTTTTAATGTGTAATCATTTGCTAAATGATTAGCAGAATTACAGTACTTAAATACAATTCTCATACATGTACTACCTTTTTTTAATGTGTAAAAAAAAATGGTATCTCACCCAGTCTAGGTGTCAAGAAAGCGACTCAGAAAGTCCAAGTGAAAGAATTTCAAAAAGATGAGTTATGTGTGAAGATCCTGAGCTGGGAATACATCATTATAATAGCAATATATATATATGTGTGTGTGTGTGTGTGTGTGTGTGTGTGTGTGTGTGTGTAAAAGTCAAGGAAATATATAAAAACACAAAAGAACCTCTGTTACATGTATTTAATTTTCATTTATAGCCATAGCAAGAGACTCCTGGGGGTGCCCAAATTTTAGCCACTGAATTTGAGTAAGAAATAAATGTAACACTAATATCTTTCTGCAGGTACAATCCAATGAGCCTGCTTTTTAAAGCACACACATTTGGTTTCTCAATGCTTAGCCCTGACCTCAAAGCCCAGGTCATTCCTCATTTGGATTACTGGCTGAACATCCAGGTTTAGCTAAGCAGTAGCAAAATAACTTAGTTCTCCAAGAAGGATTCTCTAATAACAGATGTAACAATGTAATTTTTCCTCCTAGGCTAATGAACCAAGTTCTATCCCCTTCCCAGCATGAAGCTAACCTGCAGTCTGTCTGGCAATCTCAAAGTAAAAAGTGCTGGTGGCTAACAGTGGTCCAAAACCTTATGATTTGAAACTGGAGAATGGCACACTACATATACATTCTTCTAATGCTGCAACAGTTAACACAACACAGATTGCCATTTTATTAAATTAAGCTCTTTCATGATGTCTACATAAATCTTTGTGATGATGAAATATAGACAAGTCACACTACAAATAAACCTTAAGCCTGAACTCCAGAATAATTCATTAAGGTATTTCCTAAAAGGAACATTAGAGGTAAGCACAATTTACCTTTCCAAAATGAATTTTGCTTCCTACAACTGATAACCATATTTCTATCATGATCATATCATGTTATACAGCTCACTGGATATAAGTCGTTCCTCTACTTTTTTTTTTTTTTACCTCTATTAAAATACTGATATTAAGTGTCTAAATTATTATATTCACGTTTTTAAAGAAAAAGCAGTCATTACTAGTAGGATTAAAAAAATCAATTATTTTCTCAATTTTAAAATACTAAGCAGAAAGATTTTATTGACAGTAAGTAAATTAAGACATGTCCTCATAATCCTCAGCAATATCACTAGAAACACAAAAACATCACAAGTGTCAATTCATTTAATTCATTGACAATGCCTTCCTTTGAGAGAAATAATACATATGATAAAGAATCATACATAAAACAGTCTTAAAAAAAAAGAAAGAAACCTAAACCAGAGTATATATAGTCTTAAGCAAATCTTAAATCACAATTCACTCATTTAGTATGAGCCTGAAAGTCACACCTGCTGGACATAAATCTTCTGAAGTCAGAAACTCAAACTTAAAACCTTTTTATATTTACCATTGTCAATGAAAATTTACTAAGGCACTACATTATAACGAGACATACAATTTTAGATAAATCTGATTTTTCTGGAATTGGATTTATAGGCTGATATCTATTTTTGCTCTAGTTTTAGGACAAATCAAATGGAACCTGAAATTGGCAATGAGTGGCCAGTTGGTTTCTCCTTCATTAGGTCAAGTGTGCATCTGGCAAGCTATCATTCCAGACATTTCTTGTTATCAGTGTGCTGGCCAAAGCAGCCCCTAAATAATTCAACTTGTTGCATTAGCGCTGTTCAAGTTGCAAAAATAAAACATTTCCCCAGACTTAACTTGGAAAACAGCTTGTACTGATCTTCATAAAAATGTCCTTTTACATATTCATCAATTCAATAACACTTCCGTAAGAATTCAATTACTGGCAATAGAATAGTCACTCCTATTTTTACCTACAAAGAACATAATACATTTACTTAATAATTTCAATTTAACATTCAAAAGATTCTAAGTTTTTTCAACTTCTTAGATAGTTATATGGAAATTATGTTTTTACTGCTTGATGGACAAATCTGTAAAATTAGAAAAAGTGGACAAATAACTACAATACAAAACCTTTTCTGAAAAAATTACTAAGCTCCATTTTAATTTTTGCCATGCTATCTAAAAGAAGATGTTGTTGAGGTCAATTTATAACACAACCTTACTTAAATCATATTTACAAGGTACTATAACTTAATGGAAAATCTTAAGAAAAATCTTCAGCTGAACTTTAACCAAATATTTTTGCTTATACAGTTATGTCATTTGAGATAACAAAATTCTGAAACAAAAAATTATTTTAATATATGTGTTATTTCAAGCACAAGTAGGATCTTTAGTGCAATGCTAGTAGTTAGGGATATATCATATCAATAAGCTTTTCCAGTTGAATACAGCATTAACATTAAAGATATACAAAAGAATATAATACCAACAAGAAACCTGATTTGATCCAAGCATAATTTAACTAGCAGTAGGTCCTGGAATTCAAAGATGAATATATAAAATGTACTACATACTTAAACTTACACTCCCGGGTTGAAATTGAGAAAGATTTCACTGAAGAGGGCCACACTGGTTTCAGCCTTAGAAGATATATGGTAATTTCTGGGTATACAGAACAGAAAAACACAGGAAATGTAGCTATAAAAGCCTTAACAATATATACAAGAAATATATATCCCAGAGGGAGAAAAAAGCTACAAAGACCTGGAGACATGAAAGTTAGTCAAGAAATAATGTGACCTAATCAAGATCCTCTGCAGAATGAGAAGGCAAATTACAATATTCTGTGGAAAATGTATACTTCTAAAGGTTTTTCTGACCCTCTCAAATGGTCCCACTGTTGGGAGTATAACTTTCTTGAGTGCAGTTTGGCTGTAATTATCAAAAACCTTAAAAATACATAAACTCTTGGCACCAGTAATTAGACCTCCACGTATTCACTCTTAACAAATAAGAGTACAGGATGTTTAAAGCAGCAGTTGTATAACAGTAAAGGATGATGGTATGGAGTTTAAAAAATTATACTACATTCATGAAATTAAATACTATTTGGTGATTAAAAGGATCATGAAATTAGTTCTCTTTCTAAATCAATAAATATATGATCTATATACTCAAATTTGAGTTCATGGAATATTAAGTGAAAAAGTAGAAGACTAACCACTAAAGAAAATACACAGATAGCAAAATGGCAAGTAAAAGATGCTCAATCCAATTATAAGATGAGTAGGTTCTAGAGATCTAAATACACCATAATGACTATAGTTAACAATAGTATATGATATACTTAAAATCTGCTAAGAAAATAGATCTTAAATGTTTTTACCACACACACACACACACACACACACACACACACACACACACACACTATTCTGTGGAGTGATGTTAACTATCTTTATTGTGGTGATCCCTTCACAATATAGACATGTATACTTAATATATGTTGCACACCTTATACAAATTATGTCAATTATTTCTCAGTAAATCTGGAAAAAAATTTTAAATAAAAAAGAAAAAGAGAAAGATGCTCAACATCATTAGGCATTAGAGACATTAAAAGCAAACTGAATATTAACATGAAAAAGAATGAAATTGGACCTCTTCCTCACACCATGCATAAAAATTAACTGATATGAATCAATTTAAATGTATTAGCTACAACTGTAAAGCTCTCACAAGAAAATGTAGGCGTAAATCCTCAAGACTTTGAGTTCGGCAAAACCTTTTTAGATATGACACCTAAAGCACAAGCAACAAAGGAAAAAACAGATAAACTGAACTGCATCAAAATTAAAAACTTTGATGCTTCAAAGGTTAAGTGAAAAGACAACCCACAGAATGGGAAAAAATATTTGCAAATCATATATGTGATAAGGGACTTGTCTCCAGAATGAACATTTTTTAAAAAAACTTACTTCTCAATAATAAAAAGAGAAATATCCCACTTTTAAAATAAAGGAGGGGAGTAGACATTTCTCCAAAGAAGTTATACAAATATCCAATAAGCACATAAAATGATGCTCAACATGAGTAGCCGTCAGGAAAATGCAACAACGATACCACTTCATATTCACTAAGATGACTACAGATAATACCAAGGGTCGACAAGAACGTGGAGAAAGCAGAACCCTCCTAACACTGCTGATGGGAATTAAAAGGTACAGCCACTTTGGAAAACAGTCTCATAAGTTCCTCAAATGTTTAACGTAAAATTACCATATGATCCAGTAATTCTACTCACAGATATTTACCCAAAGCAATAAAAACATATTTATATGCAAAAACTTGTACATGAATGTTTACAGCATTGATTTAACTGGCATCTAGCATCCGCACTTGAGACAAGAAAATTTACCCTCTTCCAAACTCTTGAGGTATTCAGATGTTTAATTAATTTTCCTTGCATAACTTCTGAACTCTGACATTGATTATTTTTAGTAATAAATCATAAATAAATAATATTTTCAAGCTAGAAAATACATATAGAAGATTCTGCTTCATAAATTTAATTTGGCTATATTATCTCTTAACCATTGTAAAATGGGAAAAAAGCAATTCTTAAAACTAGCTCTTCTGGAATTAGTTCAGGAGCTTAGCTGGAAAAAAAGTGTATCAATATTGACAATTATGTAATTATTCTAAATGGACCGTTTTTAAAAGTAGGTTAAAGATCTCTATCTTATTATAAAAATGATATTCCTTCATCTGATTCTGGCACAAGAAACCTCTAACTTAAATGAGATGGAGAAGAATGAAACGGACATTCATCTTACTGATGCTATGAAAAAATAAGGCACAGCTTACATGTCTCAGTTGTAAGGGTTATGAACCTTAGTTGTCACTGAAAACTTCCGAAGGCATATAATATGCAAGTGATGTATTCAGCAAAGTCAGCCAGACAGTGACGACACATTCCAAAGAGATTATTCAATATTCGATTTGTTCTCAGCCCAAAAAAAAGAGGAAATTATTCCAAGATTTAAATACGAACTAGCAATAGTAAAAGTTTCTGTAATATGATAATATTAACTCTAAAATACCAGATAAAAATACTCAACGTCAGAGTTCAGAAGTTATGCAAGGAAAATTATTTAGTCAAATACCCGAAGAGGGTAAAGCATCTTACCTTAAATGCAAATGCTAGATGCCAGTTAAATCAATCCTGTCAGCAGCCAGAATCAATTTCTGACTTTTGTTTTGAACTAAGTGATCATCACTGCATTTTTTTCCACAACGAAAAAGTGGCCACATCCTTAAATCAATATATCAAGGATCTCTTAGTGAACACAAACAAGGTTCGCACTAGCATGTAAAAATTCCCACTGGGAATAGATAAATGGTATTTTATAAAAGAAATGGAGAATAAAAAACTTCTGACAGATAAAGCTGTATAAAAAGCAATGGCACATAGTCATTTAATATTATAGTAAAAAATTCATGCTCACATATAGTACAAAAAGAATCAGTCATAGAACTAAAAGGTATATTAAGAACCCACTCCTACCTTCCTCTAGGTAGAACCCAAACTACTTTATTGAATTATTTAACACTGCAACATTGTTATTTATTAAAACAGTACTCTAAAGAATCATTTACCTTCTTGAATCATTAGCTGACTAGACACATTTTTTTTTTTTAAAGATTTTATTTTATTTATTTGACAGAGAGACAGCCAGTGAGAGAGGGAACACAAGCAGGGGGAGTGGGAGAGGAAGAAGGAGGCTCGGAGCGGAGAAGCCTGATGTGGGGCTCGATCCCAGAATGCCGGGATCACGCCCTGAGCCGAAGGCAGATGCTTAACGACTGAGCCACCCAGGTGCCCCTAGACAAATTTTTTTTAACCCTAAATTAGTTTCTCCTGCCATTTGCACAATTATTAGAAATGCTGACTTATTTTAATATCAGCCCACATAAAATTATAAATATCAAACCAAAGAGAAATTTTAGAACGATAATACATGCAATACCCAAAATAAATTAACTTTGACCATTTACTCCTTTGAATTATCTAACCAATTCTTCATCCACCATTGTATGGTAGGATGTAATCAAGAATTTTAGGGGGGCACCTGTGTGGCTCAGTGGGTTAATCATCTGACTCTTGATTTCGCCAGGTCATGATCTCAGGGTGGTGGGATAGAGCCTCATGTTGGCTCCGTGCTGGGCGTTGAGCCTGCCTAAGATTCTCCCTCTGCCCCTTCCCCCACTCTAAAAAAAAAAAATTTAAGTACTATGAATAAATAAGTACAGCTGATGGGATTATAATTGTAGCAATTTTACTTATAAATCTTTAAATAAACATTTTTTTGTTGAGGTTAAATTTTGAGAAAAACTGAATTTAAAGCATGTTTGCAAATGTCAAGGTTTCGAAGATTTAAAATATTATCTAAAATCATTCAAATATTATTTTACATAGAATCAAGTATATAGAAAAATTTTCATAAAGAGTATTTATAATATTTTTGTCACTGTTAACAGATGTTTAGGTAATCTGCAAATTTATTAATTTTAGTTAATTAAAATTTGCATATAACTCATAACACTCATTAATAAGGTTACCCACACTTTATATTTGACATTTTTGTTATTAACAGCCACATAAAGATATGTATTGGTCAAAAAAATAAGTATGCAGACATTCATTTTTTAAAAACCCTCTAAATAGAGTAATTACAAAGTCATTAACATAAATTATGTACATTGATGATAAATGCCTATATTCCTTCCTCATTTATATGATATTTATCACCCACATACATATCTGAAATATGTATAATATACATGTGTATGCATTCATAGGGATTGCATGTAGTGTAATTTAAGATGATCAAATATTCCCAATCAGACTGTAAAGTTCTAGAACCAGGGAAAGAGTTTCCCAGACCGACGTATGCCTGGTTCACAGCTGCTAGGATAACTTGTCTCAATCATCTACTCTATTCCCTCCTGACTAAAAAGAGCCCACATACTGAGCCTGAAGGACTGCCAAATCTTCTAGGGCTACTTGTATTTCATCAACAGAAGAAAACACACCTTTATGACCATTCCAAAAGGCGCATCTTCTGAAATGCCTCTCAGTGGGTGGTATACAAAGTAATTCTTCCTTGAAAAATTACTTTTCCATAAAAGGAGATGAGCTGTACTCACAGTTTACTTCACTTCCTTAGTACTCTTACTCCACCTTAACTCATGGAGAAATAACGCCCTTAAGGCAAATGCTTTATGGCATTTGCTTTAGTAAAAGGCAAGGCATTTTATGACGACTAAAACAGCCCAATAAAGGAAGTGTGAGGGGAATGCAAAACACATGCTCAACTAGGAGGCCTCAGAAACAAGTACTAACTAAATTGACATTGGCACTGCTGAAAAACCTCTCAAAAAGTAAGAATACTTTAAAATGTGTAAGTGTTCTATTTCAAAGACATATATATTAGGGTCATAAAAAAGGTTTGTTTGCTTGTGTATTTCACTTGGAAATGAAATTTTTGTACCAAAAAAATAACAAGAGATATTTCTTGTAAGATTGCTGATAGTGTGCACATAATGGCAAAGATATGATTTAGAAGTGACACCACATTTTTCACAAAACTATTTAAAGGTAAAAGCAAGATATTTTAAGGGTAGGGCTGATTTTTTTTTCTACTTTAAAAATTATTTCCAGTGTTTAAAGGACAGAATAAACATCTCTTCCTCTAAGGCAGGGGGAGAAATTATACTCCCATTTCTAAAGGACTTTGGGAAAGGATGACTAAAAATCAACATCTATGAAAGAAAAGAAAAAAAGTTTTCCCCAATAAAATGAAGGTAACAGGAATTTCTGAAAAACCTGAATGAATATAAATCTTGCAAGTCAGATAAGCACCATTAATGGAAAAACAGTTCCCTGACTATTTGAAGGTAAAAAAAAAATGTTTCAAGAATAATATCAATTACTCCAAGACAAAGTACTTTTATCAAACGTTAAACAACCTAAAAGTTTATTTCACACGCAGGACAACCATTCAGCAAGTTAAAAACAGCATCAACAACAAATGCCTGTAATGAAGGATGAACTCAACAAAAGAACAGGTTAATTCAGCATCTTAATACAAACACCCAACTTGAGGGACTTGGGTAGAAGGGTGAAGGAATCTAGGAAGGCTGAAAAGTTTTATTTCTCAAGTATCTGTGTCCTTGAATCATTTGCGTCACTTGTTAAAAACACAGACTCCCACTTTCTTCTGTAGAGATTCTAATTCAGTAAGTCTTGAGTGAGGCACAGGAATGTGTATTTTTATTAAGACACCAGATAATTCTTATACAAGTAGGCCAAGAAACACCCTTCCAGAGGCTCCCTTACACCACATGAAATTTCTCAGGGAAGCACACATAGCTCATTCGCAAAGCAACCGAAGGAAAGCCTAATACTCCCACCCCACCATAGCAATGACCCCCGCATTATGCACAGTCAATAAAGCAATTCATGAACATTTGCAGCATGGGACCAGTAAACACAATGGAGTCTCCATTCCTAATGAATTCTTTAAGGGAGCAAAGGCAGGCTAAAATCAGCAAGGAGAAACAGCGACTTTCTGGATATGTGCCATGTCCCATAGGTTTTAGTGGCTATATCTTTTAAGGAATGAATGGCCAGGCTGCAAGAGGTAAGAAAGCTGCAAACACCACACAGAAAACAAACTGCAGGAATTTATCTGGATCCAATTTCTTCAACTAACTGTTCAGGAAGTCATATGATTCTTGATGATACTGCTATCATATTTAAATTATACTGCAATTATGCTGTTTTCTAATAACCTCTCCATCCCAGCTGGTCAAGTTCTACAATGGCTGAAGTTCATTGACAAAATGTATATCTGGGAGGTACTAACAGCTTTTAGTAACAAAGACTCTGGTGTGAGATAAAATGTTTCTTATGTAGTCAAGTTAGGATTATAATCAACTGCACATACCAGAAAATCCTTCTACGCTAGTTTTATTTTACTTTTTTAAAGATTTTATTTATTTGAGAGAGAGAAAGCGTGCATGCACGGAAGAGCACACGAGGAGTGGGCAGGGAGAAGCAGGCTGTTCGCTGGGCAGGGAACCCAATCTGGGGCTCCATCCCAGGGTCCTGGAATCATGACCTGAGCCAAAGGCAGACACTTAGCAGACTGAGCCACTCAGGTGCCCCTCTACAGTGGTTTTAATAAAAAAGAAATTCTTTTCTTCATATAAAGGGAAGGGCAAAAGTGGATAGTCCAAGGCAGCTCTGCAATGACATCACTGCCCCAGGTTCTTTCATTCTTTCTCCCCAGCCACCGACATACATAGATTTCACCTAATTTTAATTGTCACAAATGGTAGAAAGTCCAAGCACTAGGTTCAGTTCCCTGACAAAGAGGACCTGACCTAGGGAAACAGAAATATAACCTAGCAGACATTATCTTAGACTGCACTGCAATGAGTCTACAAAGGCAAATCTCTTCACTGGGCACACTGCCACCCTAAAGAAAACTGGGTACTCGTAGTAAGGAAAGAGGGGATGAAAAGTACTGGAGAGGCAAACTGCAGTGTATGTCACCCAAAAATTCCTTATAAGAAAAGGCATCACAGCATTTTAGTCTAGAGTGAGATTTTGGTCTAGAGAGCTTACCATGAGATCTAACGTATCAACATATCCTACTCATCAAAGATCTTTCTCTTATCTCCTAGAGCCTTAACACTATACATAAGTATAGCATTTTTATCTAGAGGCCACAAACGAAACCTTACCTGATTTATCAAAAGCTAAATGATTCTTATCTAATACTATCCTTTATTACTTGGTTATACTTCCAAATACAGAAAAAAAATGTAAAGACTATTTTAAGAAAATAAATGCTAGTATTAAGCTAGGTATTTACAGATAGTAACCCACAGTTCTGTACTAAGTGGTTGGAATATAAGAATTATTACTAATACCATGGTGGCAGAACCTAGACGTATAGGATTCATCTGAGAGGTGAAGCTAAGGGATCTCAAAGAAGCACACTGACCCCCAGTTCTGCCTTCCTGAGCTTGAGGAGGCCTATGACACCTCCTATTGATACTTAGTCCAGATTCAAAATCTACTGGCCTTTCACCACAGAGATGTGACATAATTTATGTTTTTTAAGAGAGAGAAAAGCCATTAGAGGTGATACTATTCCTTAAACATACGGTGTATACACTAGTTCACTCACTTCAACCATCTAATTTCCCAACTATATATATACATAGGCTCTGGAGATACTATATATATTACATTAGCCATGCAGTGTGTGAAACAAATGCTTTTATTTATTGAATACTTTATCACATCATTCGATGACATAGCTCTAGCATAATAATAATACATAACCAGAGAGAGATTGTACTCAGAATCCTGGAGTGCTAACACAACTAAACGGGTAAGCCTAAGAGAAATAAACTTGGAAACTAGCAACAACAGATGAACGGGAGAGAAATACAATTTGCTTAGTGTCAAACAAGAATAGAAATTTGTACTTTCTTCTGGTTCTTCTATCAAGTAACTGATGTCCATTAGGCAGGTAGTCACCTTGTGACCCTGTTCTTAAAACATTCGCTTCTTTTCACTTCTACTCCTTTCCTTCATGACACCTCCCTCCTCTTAGTAGTAGAGATAAACCTGGTAGGGGAATGTCTCCTCACCCTCAGGTAAACGTCCTTTATCTGATCATCTGACGAATCACATGAGGCTTCAACAAAGCCACTCATGACAACTTACAGTCCAACAGCCTCAATAACCTCCCCATGCCTAGACAAATATTAGGAATGTGAGTCTCCTATATATAACATCATGCAATTATAACTGATCTCTCCCAAAGCTTTCCCTCTTTCATCCTCTAGTAAAACAACTCCATGCTCTGCTGACATTCACTTGTTTTTAAGTCTATTTCCCTCACTAACTGTGATCTCTTCAAGGAAATGAAATATATCTTATTCATTTTTGTATCCTCAGAGCCTATGAAAATCACCAAATGAATGAAATGTACATCGATTTTTCCCGATTACAGAAAAAGGAACTCTACATAAACCAAACTGTGTTAGAAAACATATGGGAGTGACTTCTAGTTAATGTTTTATTAGACTTCTACAAAAACTTTTTTTAAAGGCAATGAATACTTATTTCTAAGTATTTATTAAATATTTTTTTACTAAGATGGATAAAACAACATTAATATGAACTTGCAAAAAAATTACTTCGTATTTTTTCAAATTTTATATTGCTTTCACTTACCCATTATCTAATTTCATTCTCAAGAAAGTTCTGTAGCAACCTATCCCAATTTACAATGAGAATGACTGTCACTTAGTGATGTGAAATAAATTATGTAAGTGTATACAACCTAGTTAATAAATAGCACTAGATCCGAAACATCTGACTTCAAATACAGAGCCTTTTCACTGTGCTATCAGATATATCTCTACATGGATCTCAGTATTTCTTCTGCCCAGCTATGTGTCTCTGGGCAAGTCACATGATTTCTCTGGCTTCCCTCAGCTTCCTAGATTGCAAAATGAGGACAATAACTCCTTGTAGAATAACATGAGAAACAATGAAGAATGTATGTGAATGCTTTGTAAGTTATTCACAGCATATTTATTTTGATATGTAAACAAGGATAATCCTTATATATAAAACCTAGTTAAATATACTGATCCACACAAAGTAAATTAATGACTTCTATTTCCCCAAAGTTCATATATTCAAACAAATTATTTTGTTAAAATGCCTTCTCTACAAATTTTTAGAAACTAAAAAAATTATCAGTGTTTTCTTAATTTATAATCTTCAAATTAAACTTTCCCTAAAGTTAAATCCTATTCAACAAAAAGAAAAATGTTTTCAGCCATCACTTAATTCCATACATCAACAAGAAACCAAAGATTTTAGTACAATCCAGAAGCAGTTTCCTAGTTTTTTCCTTCCCCTGTAAAATTACATGTCACACGTAATGGAATTTGAACCTGAAAGACAGAAATGCTGGGCTGGCTAGACCATAATCTCAGATTGGTAACACACCTCACTAGCAGTGTGCTAGTAAAACCATACTTCGCACAGAATGTACCTTGTTTTGGGAGACACGCGGGAAATGTATCTAAGGTTTCAAGTTGGTCCCTCTTGGGGTCACTGATTAGATTTCAACCCAGGAGGTGAGTAGAGGGAATAAGACGAAGAGGCATTACTATTAAAGCAATGTTTCCTAATGTGTGGGGTTCAAAATGATTTTAGATGATACATGGATGAAAAGATTTATCTTAACAGCTACATTCATCTTAAGAGGTATTTTAAAACATAATGAAGAAATCAAAACAATGATTCCATAAATGTGAATGACTAGAATGAGAATTAAAACAGGGCAAGAGTCATGAAAACAGCAAGCAAATAACAAATTAAGAATATGACAAAAATCATGAACATAGTAAACAAAAGATGAATCTGAAAAGCACTATGTTGACCCAGCACTATTTTTCTGTACTAAAGTTAACCCTCAAAAAAATGTTTACATGACACGAATGGCCCACTTCAACAACAAAAAAAAGAAAAAACAATCAAAGAAGTTACAGATTAAAATGGATTTAAGAAATTTGTAAAACAATCCTAAACCTAAAAAATGGACCTTACCTGGATCCTGATTCAAACAGACTGTTAAAAATAATTATTCTTATAACACAAATATATACTATGGATGACAGTCATGAAAATGAGAACTTTGAATAGCTGATAAATGGGAAATTGTTGCCAACTTTTCAGGGGTGATAAAGGTACCGTAATTATGTTATTTTTATTTTTTAAAAGATTTTATTTAATTGACAGAGAGAGTGAGAGAGAACGAGCACAGCATGGGGAGGGGCAGGCAGAGAGAGAGGGAGATGCAGGCTTCTCGCTGAGCAGGGAGCCCAACACTGAACTCGATTCCAGAACCCTGGGATCATGACCTGAGCTGAAGGTAGATGCTTAACCGACTGAGCCACCCAGGCGCCCTTGTAATTATGTTTTTAAAAAGAATTCTTACTGGGGTGCCTGGCTCGGTGGAGCGTGAGACTCTTGATCTTCGTGTTGTGAGTCTGAGTGCCATGTTGGGTGTAGAATTACTTTAAAAAAAAATTATTTTTAGTTCTTTAAAAAAAAAATTCTTACTTTCTGAGATACATTCTAGAATATTTGGATGAAATAATATGATAGCTAGAATTTGCTTCAAAAGAATATAGAAGTGAAGGTAGAAGTCAATGAAAGAAGAGATAAACTGAAAGCAACTACACAGATGAACCTCAGCAATTGATACAGTGGGTTCATTATATTATTCCACTTCTACAATGTTGAAAACTCCCACATTAGAAAGTTTAAATTTGTATTAACATTTTAAATCATTACCAATTACACCAAAATTTAAAATTATGACCAGAAAGGAACTGAAAACTGAAAAGAAGTCTCTTACTCCAAAACTAAAAATGAGGGGGTAGTTTGTCAGAATCTTTTCTGATAAATAATACATTTTAAATACATTTTTCCTCAACCACCCTCTCTTACAACCCAATTTTTTTTTAAATGCTAAGTTGCCATTCTGTTACTACACAAACATGTCATGGTAATATACACTTCTTAAGCAAATAAAATAAAAAGTGATGCCCTCTCTACTTATTTTCAGAGTTCCAACATCTTCATCACAAGTAGATAAACTTATCAAGAAAAAAGGTAAGGAGTTAATAATTAAGTAATCAACCTTTCCTTTCTTTTGATACTCTTTTACTTCCCTACTAAATTTAGACAAAGTTCCATACCACTATTAGCAGATTAATATAATTACAGCAACTGATTTTAAAAGGCCAAGTTCAAAACACATTAGACACTCATTACTCAACACAGTCATTCTACTCCCCCATAATTAAACTAAAAAATAAAAATCATGACAGTCATTTGTGGACCTGCACATAAAAAAGCAATTAATAGAGGCGCATGCATCAATATTAAACTTGCAGCTATTTGTTAGTTAATATCAAATGGTCTTAAAACTAACCTAAATCACAGCATGTCATCTAGGTGTGGTGCACCTGGCTGGCTCAGTCTGTAGAGCATGGGATACTTGATTACGGGGGTTGAAAGCTCAAGTCCCACACTCGATGTAGAGATTGCTTAAAAATAAAATCTTAAATAAATAAAAGGGGGCGAAATGTCTTTGGATAGTCACTTCAAACATGTTTAAAAATAGAAGTACATTTTAGTCAATAAATTAAGGATTTAGCAAGGACAATAATTCAAATAAAATTTGGAATATTACTGTAGGTCAATATCCACCAAATTTTTAAAGAAATCCAGCATAGACAAGGCAATTTAAAGAGAAAAGATCAAGATTCTCAAAGCATAGATAATCTTTAAAAAGGAATAAACTACCAGGGCACCTGGGTGGTTCAGGGGGTTAAAGCGTCCAACTCTTGGTTTTGTCTCAGTTCAAGATTTCAGGGTCATGAAATTAAGCCCTGCATCTGGCTCTGCGCTAGTGAGGCGTCTGCTTCGTAGTCAGCTCCTCTCCTGGCCTCCCAAACCCCACCCCCCCCACCCTCCCCTACCCCCGGCCGCCCCTTGCGTGCTCACAGTCTCTCATAAATAAACAAATCTTTAAAAAAAAAAAAAAAAAAGAGTAGCTACCTTAATTGGCATTTAAATAATACAGCACTCCATACCAAAAATAATTCCAGATGGATTACAGAGTTTAAAAATGTTGAAAACCTACAAAAGCAAATGACAGGATAGAATAGTTATTACGTGTCTCAAGGGAACTGACTTTATAATCTTTGAAGACACACACACACACACACAAAGAAAAAATGTGAACAAATGAAAATAATAAACTTCTGTTGTCAAAAATATATAAACAACAAAAATGAAGAGAAACTGGCAGAAATACATGCAGCAAATGTAGTTACAGTTTAATGCCACTAAATACAAAGGGTTCCAGAAAACCGAAACCATAAGCATCGTAATTATTTCCACCTTATATAAGGATCCTGAGCCATGGGAGGAGTGTCTTAGATTATGAAAGCACTAATATTAGCAGTTTCCAAGGGTGGGGGGGGGGGATTCAGTATTTTTGTATTGTCTATGCTGGTCATTTGTCTATTAGCTCTCATAACAATCCCCTGCCCCTCTTTGCCCCTTGCTCTATAACAAGAACTACATTCTCCAGGCTCCCTTCCTCTGGCTTCTGGAGAGGTCCCACCAATAAGAGAGGCAATGTCAGAGGCCTGGGGGTTAGGAGAGAAGCCTTGATATTTCTTCCCTTTCTATACATTCTCTGTGGTTCTACCTCTGGTTAGTCAGCCCATGGCTTCATGGTCCCAGCTCTGGATCATGTCCTCACTGTGTTTTTAGCTCCTGCCACACAACCTCCACACCCCAGCCCCAGTAACACCACATCTTTGAATGGTTTCTCTTGGTTCTAAAGATGGCAATCTCCTACTGTTGGCTCATTTCAAAACTACCCTGCCATACCCTGCTGGGCTTCTCTTCTCAACTAAAACCTGTTTACAAATTCCTTGTATTAAAATTTCTTTTTTAAAACACTCTAGGTGTTTACCTTATGGGGCCTGGATTCATTTAGTTCCTCAAATCAAGGAGTTATGGGAGATTTCAATAGAAGAGGCTGGTAATTCAAAGCAATGTTTATTGAACCTTACGTTTGGCAGGGGAGGGTTGGACATCAAAACACAGAAAATTGATATGTGAATTACCCATGATCCAGAATCACTTAACACTAATATATATGCTTTATGGCCCACATTTATCTAAAAAGTCATCACTGTAATAAATAAAAATAGTGTTTTAAAAAGTTTGAAAGGGAAATAAATAAAAAGTTTTTAAAGAAATCAATAAAAACATGGCTGCTAATTTAGTAACCTACTATTAAAAGAGCTTTAGCTTTAGCCTCCTCTCAAACTGTTAACTTTTTCTTCTTCCCCCTCCTTCTAGTGGCATTTTCTCCAGAAACAAGAAAAATTCAAAAGTTGGTGAAAGGCAGTGGAAAGTTTTATTCAGAAGCTTAAAAATTAGCTTCTTACAACAACTTCTGCCAAAATATTTCTGCCAAGATTAAAAAATCAGAATCAAAGCAAGGACAAATACCATAAAATGATGACAATATGAGTGAGAACAGATAAAAAGGTTGTATGTGAAAAACATTACAAGATATGATAGAATGTTTTATCTATATGTTATCCATATCTTAATATAAGATGGAATAAGAATGGTTTAGCTTCTCCTCATGGTTTGTCTTGAAAACAATCCAATGCACAAAGATCGCCCCCCCCCACCCCATCAAACTCCCTTAAAGGGCCATTATGACCAGCCAATAATGGGAAAGAAATTGAGTAAGAAAAATGGAAAGAAAGAAAGAGAGAGAGAAAGAGAGAGAAAGAAAGAAGAAAAGAATAAGAAAAAGAAAAAAGAACAGATAAGAAAAGAAAAACAACTGAAACAGTTAGTGGTTTGAGTGTTTTACAAAATGAAAGATTGCACTGTCTCTAGAAATCACTGATACTATAAATTTCAACCACTGGCCTAATGTTCCTGCTCATAGCTTAACACTTCCAGCCAGACTGAGTTCACTATGACCTGGTATAGTTGTAATACTACACTAAACCATATTCTACTGCATAGTAATCTTCTTTAACTTTTTATTTGCTGACCTGCTATCAAAAGTTAAATAATGTATACTTACCACAAAAATAAAGCCATGACAAGACAGATTCATTTGATTAATAATGTTTCATTGATTTTTAAGGAGGTTCATAGACAACTATACTAAAGTAAAATTTTACAAATATACATGTAACCACAGGCCAAATTTTCTTAAATTTTTTGTTCACTATATTTCATCTATTCCAGGCCACTTTTAAAAGCCATTTTAAAATGAAAAACTAAAAGTCAGAGTTTCACTGTCTTCCTCAAATTTCAATTTAAAAAATCCCTATAAATATGAAAAAGTCAAAAAGGCCAATTACACAAAGGAAGCGTTTCTCAAATAACACAGGCCACTTTTAATGCTATAAGAATGTTTAAACACACAAATCAAGAAAATGTCCAGGGGGGTGGGAGGGTGAGGTAACTGGGTGATGGACATTGGGGAGGTATGTGTTGTAATGAGCACTGGGTATTATATAACACTGATGAATCACAGACCTGTACCCCTGAAACAAATAATATATTATATGTTATTAATTGAATTTAAATTTTAAAAAAATAATTTAAAAGAAAAAAAGAAAATGTTCAGTAAGGTTACAGAGTGCATCTCCAGGCTACACTGCATGCCAAAGTTCACTTACTTATATCAAAAAGAAGTGGGAAGAGAGAACTGGGTTACCTGAAAAACAGTGACACTCTTACCCACCCAAGGTAAAACATTCAAAATACTGGAATTGCAAAGACCATCCACTTAGAAATAATGTTACAAGACTATAAAGGAAACAAGGAAGCTGCTTCCAGATGGCCAGAAGTAAAACACAACACTGGCTCCCTCAGTGTGTGCTATGTTCACCACCAATAAGTGAAGAACCAGGCTTCAGAGTGTTAACCAGTTAACGCTACACTGACAAGAACATCCATACTTCATACCAAGCAATATATGGGCATATTTATGACATTTTGCTTTTAGTTTAGATATATGTATAACTTTAAGAGTTACCTAACAGTGTAAAAAAGGCAGGAGCAATATACATCAAGTTTTTCTGGGATGTATGTGTGTTTAAAGAGAAGGCACATCATAATGCATTAGAATTACTGAACTAGGATGTAGTTTGCCAATTCTGACAAACGTTCCACTGTCTTTAAATATAGAGGCTATTTCCTGGTAAATCTTTCAATTTAGTTAAGAAATCACATTACCATAACTACACCAATCCCTGAAGTTAAATTTTAGTTTCCACAATTTCAAGGAAAAGTCTCTAATAATCTGTTGTCTACTCATTCCTGTCTAAATGCTATTCAAATTTCTCTGGTAACTTCAAGGGGAAAAAGTCTTTTTTAAAAATGTGTATTTGTAATACCTATAAAGAAATAACAAGCGTTTATAAACAAATCATTTTCTGTTGATCAAATAAAAGTCACACCAATTTCTGCAGTCCTGTATATGCTATGTAATGAATTAAAAAAAAAAATCCAGCAGTTCAACATACTGCTATTTTTCCTTTTTAAAAATCATCTTAATCATTTTTAAGTGACAGTTCAGTAATGGTAAATACATTCACATTGTTATAAAACAGAATTCCAGAATTTTTTCAAATTGCAAAACTGAAACTTTATACCCATTAAACAACTCCCCATTTCCCTCTCCCCCCAACCCTGGTCACCACCAGGTTCTACTTTCTCCTAATGGTTTTTATTTTTTATTTTCCTTTTTAAAAGACTATGACTTCATAAGATTAAAAAAATTAAAAACCAATGCAAATAATAATCATCATTTCTGGTGGAAACCAAATTTGACCATGAAACTCGAGTATACTGCATTTATAAAAATCTACATCATCAAAAATGAAACAAGCACAAGAACTTAAACAGCTTGATAAACCAACTTCCAAATTTTATTGAAGAAAATACTTGTTTCACAAAATCATTGAAAAATGAGTTTTAAAATTGTTACCAACTGTAGAAAAGTGAATCATCTACATTATATTAGGAGCTTTACCATTAGATTGAATTATAAAGTAGCTCCCCATTAGAACAAATTTCTCCGTTACATAACAATCTCCTTTGATGAGAAAATTTTTGTTTCTAATATTTCTTGTCCCTCCTTCAGACAAATAAAAAGGGTGGGGTTTCACTGATGCAAAAGATCATACAGTTGATTATGAAACCTTTTATTATGAATCTTAATTGGGATAACTTGGCTAACTGTCTAGCGATAATAAAACTTAAATCTTAAAAAGAATGAAGGTTTAATGATGACAATAAAATGAAAAAACTCTTAGGAAAACTTCCCCTCCCCCAAAGAAATATTTAACTACTTTAATTTAAAATTACAATCTAGTGACTAGAACAAAAGCCAAGACAATTGGACTATGGTTACCAGTTCACCTGATAGGTTAGCAGACTTTAAAAAGGTCATTCCTGCCAGGTATAAATGAAACATTTTCATGATCATCCATTATTTTGTTTGTTCGTTTGTTTGTTTGTTTTTAAGTAGGCTCCCTACCGAAGGTGGGGCTTGAACTCTCATGACCCTGAGATCAAGAGTGGCATGCTATACAGAAAGAGCCAGCCAGCTGCCCCTCATGATCATCCACTGTAATGAGACCAAAACTTGTCAGGAAATGTTTCTGAAAGTAAAACTTAAAAGGCAACTTCAACTATTTTTTGAAAATTCCCAAAATAGGCTGATCATTTTCCATATTAATACACCTTTAATAATCTTCACGTTACTTTAATGATTACCCAAAAGATACTAAAATTTCTCCATTTTCATTATGAAATTGAAAAATAAGGGTAAGGACAAAATCTTGAAGTTAAGACAAAAATAATTTTTTGTTTCACCTTACCTTTCAAAGTGAATATTATTGTAAGGGTGATGGCAATTAGTCACCACTCATAAAAGTTATTATCACTGAACTATATATATGTAATCTGACCCAACTTCTCATTTATAATCAGTTACTCTTGCTACAATACTAAAACAACAATACTAAGAATACAAATACTAGTATTAACCTTTTAAACCTCAAATACTATTAAAACTTAACATCAGGCCTGAATAAAATAATATCGCAATCAGCAGACTTTTCAAACCAAAAAAATACATATATTTACTGTGTACCACACTACTGTGTACCGTGTTCCAAAAACAACCAAAAACTCTCACTATATTAACGTGGTCCTATTTAATCTTAAAGCGACATGCTTCTGTCCTATCAACTAAACTGCTATAGATTTTAATACAATTAATACAGTTAATCTTGGGAAATAACTACCCCAACTCTCAAAAATCATCTTCTACCACTCTCCCTGCTTAAGTCTATTCCAGCCACTCAAGTGTTGCTGTTCCTCAAACACGCCAAGCAAACAAAAGACCTCAGGGTCTTTATTCTTTGCCCAAAATGCCTTCCCCAAGACCACTTCATCCAAATCATCAGTCAAATGTCATCTTAACTGTGAGGCCTTACTTGTTCACCTTCTATAAATTAGTGATCCCCATTCAACAACCCCTCCATTTCCTTACACTCCTTTGTTTTGCCCCAAACTATTTATCACCAACTATTTTTATTTGTTTATTGTCTCTTCTTCTCTCCCCTAAAATACAGGTCTGAGAGAGTGCAGACTTTATTTTCTTTACACTGCTGTATTCTCAGTGCCTAGAACAGTGGCTGGCATATATGTTCAATAAATATTTATGGAATAAGTAAATAAACCAATGAATGAGCAGCAATGATTAACATTCAGTTGTACAGCTAAAATTGAGAGTACTTAGATCTTATATTTCATAAAATGCATAGAGCTTGTAAATACCATGATCACATACAGATCTCCTAACTTTGTCTATATACGGCTACATTTGGGTGAGGCACCCATGCCAGGTCCAGTTGGCTATGGCCAGAAAAGTAAGATGGCAAGGTAAGCAGCACAGAGTTCTACACACAAAGGCTGCTGAATTGCAAAAACTCCTGGAAAGAGTGCAAATGGCAGACACATTTCTTGTGTCTTTTGCAGTCTACATTTCACCTGTATATTCTCTAATAATTAAATTTATCCCTCACTGGAGGAAAAAACTGTCCCCAGTAGAAACTGCCTCTCACCAGCAATACAGCTTATCATGGCACTTTATAAGAATTTTAAAAAACAGGGGCATTTGGGCGGCTCAGTCCGTTAAACATCTGCCTTCAGCTTGGATCATGATCCAAGGTCTGGGAATGGAGCTGTGCATCAGGCTACTTGCTCCTGCTCCTGTTCCCACTCCTGGTCCCGCAGGTAGGCGGGGAATCCACCTCTCCCTCTCTCTCTGCCCTTCCCCCAGTCATGCACAGGTGCACATCTCTCTCTCTCTCTCTCTCTCTCTCTCGCTAATAGAATCTTTTTTAAAAAATTAATTAAATAATAATTTTTTTAAAATAAAAAATTTTAAAAAAGGAAAAGCCACAGTGAATGGTAATCACTGCAGAAAGAATGTCTCATTGGAGGTATTACTAATACCCACCCTCCTTTTATATCTCTTTGAGAGTTTATGCAAGATCTGACAGATGAAAGAAGGAAATGGCCCATTCATTCAACAAATATTTATTATTCACCTTTTATAAGATACTTCAAGAAATAATTTAAACCACAGGGTGTGTGCGTGTGTGTGTGTGTGTGTGTGTGTGTAGAAGGGAGCTTCTAAAAAAATTCAATATAAAAACCTTAAAAATATAAAACTTCTTCAAAAAAGAAAAGGAAAATTGAATTTTGAAGATGACATTATCAAAGAAGTGACAGATCTAGAAATATTACTCCAAAAATGGTGTTAAAACTGCTTCAACAAGATATTCCTGGTATTTATTACTATAAAGTAACTTCTTTAATTAAAAATTTTATTTTTTGTTATTTATTTATTTATCATGCTTCCAGGTCTTATTTAAATTCCAGTTACTTAACATCTACTGTAATATTAGTTTCAGGAGTAGAATTTAGTGATTCATCATTTACATATAACACCCAGTGCTCATCACCACAAGTGCCCTCCTTAACACCCATCACCCATTTAGCCCATCCCCCCACCCACCTCCCCTCAGCTTGTTCTCTATAGTTAAGAGTCTTTTTCTGGTTTGCCTCCCTCTCTTTAAAGACCTTATTATTTTTAAGTAATGTCTACACCCAAAGTGGGGCTCAAAACTTACAACCCCAAGATCAAGAGTCACATGCTCCACCAATTGAGCCAGCCAGGCACCCCACTATAAGAGAACTTTTATTATTATTAGGTAACTTTCACGAAGTACTTACTATGTGCCAGGCACGTTACATGTATTAATTTATTCAACTTGACAATGCTATGATGTAAATATTTTACCCCCATTTGACAGATGAAGAACCTGGGGTATAGTTAAGTAATCTGTCCAAATAAATACATCTGATAAATTTCAGAGCCAGGACTCATATGCAGGCATTGTGCTTCAGCCCTTATACTTCCAGTAACTACAATAAACAGCATGTAGAATACTGTCCACTAAAATATAATCTTAAAATGATATGTTGGGAGAAAATATAAACCCTAAAAAATCAATGTAAAAAAGGTCAATAAAAAATACAAGACTAGCATACTAGCTTTGGTAATAAAATATTCACAAATGTTTGACCATTCATTATTACATAATCATAATTGCCTGAAGTGTTTTTTTAAAGCTAGAAATTAATCGCTATTGGGTCACTTTAAATGTTAAGACACGATCAAGAAAACTGTATCAAAAATTTGTTTTAGGGGTGCCTGGGTGGCTCAGTCAGTTAAGCGTCCGACCTGGTTTCAGCTCAGGTAATGATCTCAGGGTCATGGGATCAAGTCCCGTGTTGGGCTCGCACTCAGTGTGGATTCTCACCCCTCTCCCTCTCCCCCTCTCCCTCCCCCCCATCTGTGCACTCTCTCTATATAAAATAAATAAATCTTTAAAAAAATATAGATAAATAAAATTTGTTTATACCCGTGTATTATTTTATATTAATGTACTACAGGTAATTCATAAGTTGGTTGGAAAAATTCATTAGTTTGCAAAGCTCACAGGAAAACTCATTTTTGCTCTGAATTTATAAAAAGTTGACCTAAATATGAAGTTTGAAGTTACATCATTTACCAAGGCATTATGATTTATTACTGTAGACTTACATCTATATGATAGTGATGACACTTTTATCCATTACTAATGTGTTTAAGGCATGAAAATCTGAGTTTACTGTAGTGTCAATGGACAGCTTCTCCTATAATATGTTAACTCTACCCAAGTAACCTCTCTGAAAGATTCAGAAATGAAAAACTTTAAATCTTATAAACTCCCCCCAGTTAAGATAATAAAAAGGTCAGAAAACATAACTTTTGGCATTGGGTGCACTAACCAACCAACAGGCTAAAGCATTCTTTTTAAAAATAGACACATTTTAAAACCTTTTTCAGCTCAACATATCAGACCTAGAATAAACATCCTAACACTCACTTTATCTTTGAGGCATACTCTAACAAAAGTGTTACCAACATAATTTGTAAACAACTCCTCAGTGTGTATGCAACATTTCTTTATTAAAGTAGAAGAGGTTATAACATCACAAGGAAATGAAAACAGAAGCCATCTGGGCAACAAGCTGCTTCTTAGAGTTATAAAGAAAATCTAAAAGAACACAAAACAAAACAAAAAATGTAATCGGCATGTAAATAACAATGAAAAAATAATAATGTATAACTTTTAACTATAAATAACTTTTCAAAACAAACATATATTAAAATGAGTATTTTACGTCCAAAGAGCGACTTTGGAAGGCTATATAGTTATTTCTTTGCTCAAAAACTGTTTTGAATTCTTTCCCAGAAACTGACCAAAACCAATTTACAAAACACACCAGTTTGTAGATTTGGTAAGATCACAATAAGAGTAACCTACACTCTCTAGCTCAGCTCTAATCCAAAAGAATCAGAATCCCTCTTACATCGCCAGGAGTTGTCCCATGATAATTCCCAGTGTTATCCTCCTCAGTACCTTGAACTTCGTCTCTCATTCTGACACTAGACCTACCTCATCTCACTCTGCTTTCCTCCTTGCTCACAGCGTTGTTGCCACACTGGCCCCCTTTCTATTTCTTGAACACACCAAGCTCTTCCCTGTCTCAAGGCCCTTGCATTTGCCATTCTCTGTATCTACAATGCTGTTCTCCTGGCTCTTCCCATCACTGGCTTCTTACTCTTAAATCAATGTTGCCTCCTCAGTCAGAAGGGCCTTTCTTGACCACCCAATTTACAGGTAAAGACCCTACCTCCACTCATCCTCTTCCCCTAATTATTCCCTAGCACATCACCTTACTAAATTACAACTGCTTATTTATTTATATACTTTGAACTATCAGTCCCATTTACTAGAATATAAGGTCCACAACACAAAGCACTTTGTTTTGCTTATCCCTGTATTTTCAGTACCTAGACCAATACTGAGCACACAGTAGGTGCTCAACAATGATAATGAAATGACTCCATGCCCAGATGCGGATATAGCAAATTCTGCCCGCCACTGCCACTTCTGGGTCTCCTCCATGGATTCTACAGATCTTAGTCTAGAAGCTCCCTGCTATCCTAACACAGGCTACAGGGTCAATGCTCATTACCCTGCTCTCTTCCTAGATCTGATTACATATATGTCCTCTTCTACTTCTAATCTCCTTCATATATTTCATATCATGTTCCATGCACCTTTATGTCAGAAAATAGAGAATCACCCTCGATACCCAAGGGCAAATACATAGTAAGAGATCAATAAATATGTACTAACACCTTGTCGCCTCAGGGCCCTAGCACAAGTCATTCAGGAGAAGGGCAATGCCAGAAGATGATACCAAGAGGCCATACACTGCTCTACAAAGAATTTACCCATCTCATAAAAGATAAAAATTAAAAATAATAATAAAATCTCCAGGGACAATGCTTGAATACACTCAATTATGTTTCCGGAATTCCTTCCCATGAGGTTTTTTGATCTTTCATGCAAAAGCACACCCCCATACACAAACACTTGCCCCTCTTAGGCTCTCCTAACTTCCATGTATGTCCAGACAAGCCTGAATTTGCACATGTACAAAGCATAGGCTAGTTTTAGTTTTCTTTCTCTTCTGAAACAAAAGATATACATATTGCAAAAATTTCAAACCATACAAAAGTGTACAGAGAAAACAGTGACAGTTCCATCAAGCCCACTGCCTAGTGCAGCGTCTAAACCCTGCACAATCCAGTCACACAAAAATCAGTTTCCTGACTTAATAACTAACTTGTGCATTGGTCTGAATATATCTGAGGCGTTAGGTTCAGTTCTGAAAGTCACACATAAAGAGACATTTAAAAACTTTTAAAAGCATATGCCCAAGGGTGTGAAGACAGGCAAACTCATGAGAGAAACATTAGAAGAAATGGCTTCCGACAGAATAGCCACAAGACTCAAAGGGAAATACAACTCATCACTTATCTAAAAGGCTGTTAAGTGAGAAAGGGTTATCCTTTGTTGTACAGGATACCAAAAGACAGAAGCAGAACCGCTGGGTCAAATTTACAGAAAACAAATTCTGACTGACATACAGAAACACTGTACCTTGGGAAGCAGGGGGTTATATGATGTAACCTCTGGGACACTTCCTAGAAACTTTAAACTCTGACTAGAATTAAAAACAAAGAAAACCAAAATGTTTCATCACAGTTAATTCTATCAATCATGTACATTAACAAAACAAATCTAAGGAAATTTGATTGCAATTTCAACCCAGCTTCCAATTTGTCCTCTATTATCATTATGATCATCAGTCAATAGCTACTGAACACAAACTGGGAGTTCTAGCATGATCTCGACCCATGCTGTACAGCCCCCCCCCCCTCAGGTGAGAAATGTTCACAATTTAACAAAGTATATGACCTATTTATATGTACTTAATCATACTGCTGTGAAGCCTAATATGAAGACCAAAAATTTGTACTTGTTCTCTGGTTCATGGGATTAAAAAATCTGTCGCTAGTTCTTTTTAACATATTACTATTTGGCTTAGCAAGGAGGTATAAAATAAAACCAAGTGTAGTCAAAGATTCCTAAAGAAGTCTTTGATAAATTCAACATTATTAAATTTTATAGTATTAAAGTATTGTGAGCAGTATGCCAACTTCAGCCCTCTAAAACTTTGTCACAAAGATACTTACAACATTGTAAAGAGAACTAAGCCCTGACTGTCACTTATTTACAAAAAGAATCTGACCTATGGTGACTGAACTCCGAAAAATGGGAAAATACTGGTGGTTGGGGAAAAGTAGATCTGTCACATTATTCAGTCAATGACAGTTCCCATGCAACTTAGCCTCAGTCTTTTTCCTGAAATGATCTAAGTAACAAAAGATCCATAACAAAAAATGTTTTTAACAAAGCAAAGCCATATATGGTTCCCAAATACTTGTATACAAAATGGAACACCAATGGGAGATTGGATACCAATCACTAGACTCTTCCAGAATAGATAGAGGTACATATAAACAGAAATGCCTCCTATAAAAAGATCAGGACTATTTGTAGAATATTTAGAAGTTAGTAGCATAGAGATACTTCAAGAGAATGTCCAAAATCATGAAAATTACATGTGTTATAGTACTTGTATATATGTATAAATTTCTTTCTCCAGAGCATCTCTAAAGGTTCCTAGTTAAGGGACAAAGCATTTGTTTTCTAAAGGACATTCATCCTCCACTACGTTTTCTCAAGAAGAAAAATATTTTCAGAACATATCTACAACCTCCTCTGGCTAGCATTATGCAACCCTATTAAATTTTTTAATTTTACCATCTACAAAAGTTAAAATGTCAGAAATCATTTGTGAAGTACTAGGCTAATTATTGGATCCTCAACAGAACCAAATCAAAACACTTAAATCCCTGATAGAACAAATGGTAAATGGCATTCAACTGTTAATGTAATTAAAATAAAATTTTAGTAAATCAAAATTTACCCAAGACAATTACGAAGAATGGCCACTATTAAATCAATTTTTGGATCCTGGAAAAAAAAATGTTTAACAAATCACAGAATTTAAATAACAAACGGTGCAAATTCCTAGCGAGTTCCAAAGTCTTCTCATATATTTTTTTAAGATTTTACTTTTAAGTGGGGCGCCTGGGTGGCTCAATCAGTTAAACGTCTGCCTTCAGCTCGGGTCATGATCCCAGGGTCCTGAGATCGAGCCCCACATCTGGTTCCCTGCTTAGCAGGGAGTCTGCTTCTCCCTCTGCCCTCCCCCCTCTCAAGCTCATTCTCTCTCAAATAAATAAATAAAATCTTTAAAAAAAAAAAAAGATTTTATTTTTAAGTAATTTCTATACACAACATGGGGCTCAAACCCACAACTTGCAGATCAAGAGTCACACGCTCCACCAACTGAGCCAGCTAGGCAACCCTCTTCTCATCATATTTAAAAATTTACAGCAATACACTAAAGGGAAATTCCACATTTCCCCTTTAACCACATAAAACACAAACATCCCTGGCATCCTTTCTCTTTTTGTCACCAAGGTTACCAACACACACACACCACTGCTCAAACCAGGGTAAAATGAAGAAATATACTATGCCACACGTTAGTATGCCTTCACAATGCCTGACTCACTATGTTATGGAACAGTTAACACTTCAGTTAAGCTCCACTGGCTAATAAAGGTTGATAATGAAAACACACTGAGTTTCCTAGGGGTGAATTTTACTATGTTCCAGGACCATACTGAACAGCACATAATGGTCAGTCTCTGTGCCACATCATTTAAAGTGAGCTAGAGAAGATTTGAAATCCCACAATATATCAGGCTCCAGGAGAAACTGCAAAAGTAACAACCTTGAATCTATTAAATGTGATGTGCGTAAATTTTTCAGAAAGTCTATGACAGGGCAATATGCCAAAACTGTTCAACAAAAAACAAACAAAATCTTTCACATGTAATTGGAAGTAGTATGTTAACATTGAGAGGAAATCTACTTAAGAACAGGAATTTTAAAAAAAAGAATTTGGAAATAAATGATAGAGGTAGCTATTAATCAAAACTCTGAATGAAAAATTCAAAGAACATCATCCCTAGAAATTAATGGTATCATTTATAGAAGAGCAGCATATTTTTTATTTCATATGTTCTCATGCAAAATGGGAAACAATGAACCACTTAAAAACAGAAAATCGTCAGTAGACTACTTGTGATTAAGACCTACAAAAAGGAGAAAAGTGGAAATAGGCCCATCTGATTAGAAAAGATCAAAGTCTGTTGAAATGTGTGCAGGCACAGGTATGAGGAAACCAGCATTCTTATATTGTGGGTAGGAGTGTCTCTATAGAGATAGTTGGCAATCTCAATCAAAATTATAAATCTATATAACCCTTTGACTCAGCAATTTCATTTCTAGGAATTTATCTGACACATATGTTCATATATATGCCATATACATACATGCAAAAATTACACTGCAGTGTCAGTAAAAGCAGTTGAATAAATTATGATAAATCCAAACAATGCAGCTATACAAAAAGAACAAAGACACATTTACTGATTTGGGGTTAAGTGAAGAAAACAAAATGGTAAAAAAAGTATAGTTTTTAAGGATGTTGTTTGTGTCGAAAAGGTGGGTGGTAAGAATACGTGTATATACATCTATCTGTATAGATCATCTCTGAAAGTATACACAAGAAACTGCTAATTGGTTGCTTCCAGGAAGAGGAAATGAACGGCAGGACAACAGGAAACTCTCCTTTATATGCTATTATACCTTTGGAATTTCAAACCATATGAATGTATTACCTAAAAAGAAGCATAAATTAACCAAACTTTAAAAGCAG
Source organism: Ursus arctos (assembly GCF_023065955.2). Classification (NCBI taxonomy): domain Eukaryota; kingdom Metazoa; phylum Chordata; class Mammalia; order Carnivora; family Ursidae; genus Ursus; species Ursus arctos. Next base: position 74,480,778 of record NW_026623111.1, on the reverse strand, counting down.
GAAAGGGTGAAAGTTAAGAAGACTGTTTGAGTACCAAATGTGACCAAGTAAATAAGTGCTCCCATTGTGGCCTTTTTAAAATTGCCTCTTTTCTCCTTCCATCTAATGTTAACTCTCCCAGTCCGTTTTACTCTCCCCCATGTAGGCCTATCAGGGTCATGTGTTAAAACTATCTAGTCCTGCTGGGAGTACTAAATGCCAACGAGGTGGATGGACTTTGTTCCACTAATCATCACACAAAATGTGCAACAACATGAGCTGTAAAAGAAATGAGTTATTTACAGAAGGGTAGATAACTCCACTTAAGTAAAATGAGAAAAAAAAATAAGATGAGGAAAGATAGGAAAGTGAACATATGATTTCACAATATAAAAAAATTCTTCCAAACCTAACTTTAAACACTCATTCAATATTGTCTGCTCTTTTTACCAAAAAAAAAAAAAAAAAAAAAAAAAACTTAATAAAAACAGAGTACCTGTACTAGAAAAGTGATTTTCCCACTTTGTAATTTAAAAACCAAACCTGCATTCCCAACAGGACTATGGAGTGGCTCTGCACCTAGAATACCTAAGTTAATGGTCACCATGGTCATTACTCATTAATTGGTTACAATAATTTTTTTCTCTTTTCATTCCCTTACGTCATTTATTTGCAAATGCATACATACATTAATATTTCACATGTTAGGGTCTTGTTCTGTCACATTTTATATTATATAGTCAATATTTCTGTATCTCAAAATTTAAATAAAGACCTAGAGTCTCACCTACTAAAATAAAACTGAACCATAATTATCCCTTATAAGACACCAAAGAAAGAACACCTTTTTTGTCCAGAGCAATGTTTGCTTCTAGAATAACTAACCCCTATCAGATTCTTTCCTCCATGCAGTCAGTCATAACTGGGGGAAAAGGCCATGACTGATCTCATGGTATATGAGAATCTGGGTAAAAACAACTGCAAAGAGGATATTTTGGACAAAGACAACTGTTTAACTGTATATTCACATTGCAACCTGACCAAAAACTATCATAAAGAGAAGCTTTTTGTCTTGAAAGTTCTCAAAAATAACTGAAGTCCACAGTCTTCAATACTCTCAGTTTAAGTAGATATTATACCTAGTTTGTGAGTAGGTGAACAAGTTATGTAAAAATCTCCTTTACTTGGGTTTAAAATGTTATTCTTGGAGCACCTGGGCGGCTCAGTCAGTTAAGCGTCCAACTCTTGATTTTGGCTCAGGTTGTGATCTCAGCGTTGTGAGATCAAACCTAGCATAGTGAGCTGGGTGTGGAGCCTGCTTAAGATTGTCTCTCTCCCTCTGCCCTTGCCACCTCCCACCCCCAACCCCCACATGAACACACTCTTTCTCTCTAAAAAAAATAAAATAAAATAAAACAAAGTGTTATTCTTACTTCACCCAATCTCTACAATACTATTTCCTCCATCACATACAGAAGGTCTACAGACCAGTAAAATTCCTCTTATTTTAACAACTTTCCAAAATGCCCAACATTCATTAAAATCTGAAAAATCTAGCCCCCCTTTTCTAAAACTACTAATTTACAGCAAAACACACTGATAATATTTTCATTTCTTTACAAATTAACAATCCAGAAAAACATTTTCAGAATTATCTTGAGATTCTTTACCCTTGTGACCACAATGATAGAAAATCACCACTTAGGAAATAATAGGTCTCTGGACCCCACAAAAAAGGTAATTAATATTTTAAAAGCAGAAGATGACCATACATGTGAAATATACATTATGTAGTTATACAAACTAAATCATTAACTTTCCAACTTGGCAAAATGACAGAGTAGTTGGAAGGGAATGTAAAAGAAAATACTCAACAGCTTAAAATTAACAATGGGCCCATTTATTCAAGGTAGGATGGTTCTCCCATTTCAGCTTGAGAGGACTGAAAGTCTCTTTCTATCCTCCTCTAGGAGGGAAACTCTGCAGCTGGCCTGTCTGGAGAATCACTCAACTACATTCACAGCTTTGCTCAGAGTCAAGCAATGGCAAGAAAAGTCTTCATCTTCACTTTGCACTGAAAACCAACACAGAGAAATGTTGACTTTGAGGTGTTCAAATTTCATCCTTCAAGGATCATTTCAATTAATTTCTCCTGCAGGAAGCCGACACCACGAATACAAAAGCCCAGTGAAACTGATAAACATTTATCTGTATCTTTGTAATTTTATCAAATATTGTCTTGTGGATAGGTCTTATGATAATGTCTAGTACTGTACTTATTTCTTTTCTCCCCAACCTTTGTACCCCCCTATACTTTGTATCTTCTTAAATGGCTTCTAGGAAGTATTCCTATAACTGCTGAATGAAGGAATTCTTGGCAAAATGTTTCACAGCTGTCTTTTTCTCCTTCTGTCTTATACTCCCAAGCTAAGCTCCATACTCCAGAAAATAGTAAATTTCCTTTGCTTTTCAAATCCAGCTAAAATCTTGTCTGAGTTGGTAACAACTAATCCTCTCTTCACTCTTGAGATTCAAAATCATTATTTGTATTAATATTAATTTAGTTTGTATTAAAATATCTGACCTCATTCTTATCTGCTAAAGAAACAATGTAGATGTTTTATGGAGAATTGGGAGCTCATCTTCAGGAAATTCAAATACTGACATCTTAAGGAAAAAACCTCTAACATCATAAATCAGAAAATAACACACAACAGAGTACTGCAACTTTAAGATGCCATATTTAAAAGATGTTATTCACAAATATATCATCCTTCCTGTAATTCCATCATGAGGAACATCAACTTGCCAAAATATGGTCTTGAATTGTGCAAGAAGTCTCCTATTTCTTCTTATAAAATATACTGGCAAAGACCAATAACCCACACTGCTACAATGAAACCCATCCCCACATTCCATGGCTTCAAGGCAATTCCATAAATACAGGGTCATTAAAAGGCAGCCTACAAACTCCTGCAGCCAGCACTCCATTTTAAGAATAGGAAACTGAAGACAATGACATGTGATTATAAAGTTAGAGTAATCTGAGGATCTTTTTTAAAGTCTGCAGGAATTACCAATCTTGTCTTAGAAACCCACCTACTAAAAAAGAATGCAAAATTTGTAAGCTATAGATAATGGACAAATCTGTGTGAAATATTAAATACAGTATAGTCTGCAAAAAAAAAAATCGTATAGTTTGCAAGCTTTAATACACAAAGTCATAACCAGCATATTCACATACTAGTAACAACAAAACCTCAGGAAAACAGAATGTTCAAGTCCCAGCCAATGGCTTACTTATCACAAATACATTTGCTGTCACAGAGTTCCAATGTTACAAGGGAACATAAATAGCCCTATGGAGTTTGACATAGCAATACCTGACCAGAGGAAAAACTTTATGTTTGTGAACTCTAAACATAAACATGCAGCTTCCCAGCTAAGCAAAAAGTTGTGATTTTTTTTTTCTTTTTCAATTCCAGTAGACTTTAAGTAAAAAAATATAACTCCTATGTTACCCACAATTATGGGGTATTTGATATTTCAATTCTCAAAATATTTTTTCTTTTAATATTATAATAATATTGCTGTAAAAAATAAGAGCTAAGAGAATATAATGTGCCAGACCTTGCTAAGAATTTCATACATATCATTAATATAAGAGAATCACTAAATTATATGTTTTAAGGCATGCCGTCAAGTTTTAATTACTTCTTGACACTATTAATTAAACAATTTAGTGACCACAGAAATATATTCCAATAATTTTACACAATTAAGGCAGAATAAATGCCACTAGAGAACTAAGTAAGATGAGGTATAACATTACTAATCTTACTACAACAATATAAATTAGTTATTAGGCACACATCTTTATTAGGCAATGTTACTAGGCATGTTTGAACTGAACCACACAAGGGGTTAAAAGTAACTACAACGAAAGCCAACAGCCTAGCAGCACAGTTGAGCCAACATTCCCTTCTCTCCTCCCCTCCCCTTCCCATCCTCTCCAGTCCAGAATGAATTGCATGCCCCACTGCACAAGGCCCAAAAAGGTCACAGGAGATGGCAGAGACTTTTGTAAGAGAACAGAAATAACTCAGCAGCTTTGTTACCATAGTCTCTTTTAATCAGTATGTTCAAAATCCTTTAATTAGCACTCTGTCTACACAAGGAAAGCATTTCTTCTGTGCCAGGGGAGGGCACATATGTATGTACACAGTGTTCTGTTGTATCAGCATCACAACATGGAGCTAGGCCTCAAATTGTCTGCCAGGGAACTAAAGCACAGAAAACTCTTTTAAAGGCATGGTATCACAAAATTTACACATTACATTTGCATTTATATTACCAAACAACAAAGTGATGATTTAGTTTGTTTCATTAGGTGCCAATTTGTTTCTGGATTTTTTTTTTCCAGCAAAAATTGATCCATTTTAAACTAAACAATAACTTCTATAGTCCATTATTTATAAAGTAAGATATTCAAACTTAATATAATGCTAACAGAACATAAAAACAAGACATCCAAATCATCCCTTTCCTCATAAGAGAGCTTCAGTAAGAGAAAAAAATTGCCTTGCTCAAACAGGAATAAATCATAAGGCACATTTTCACATGGATGCTTTCCATTTAAAATTTCATCCAACCATGAAGTCTTAAAACTTAGAGGCTGGATTACATATATGTATTTCTTTGTAAAATCTGATTAACTGGAATCAAGACAGAAATTGGTGGTAAATTAAAGTTAACTGTTTAAAAAATAAAATAAAATAAACTGTTTATAAAATCCACAGCCAAGAAACAAGGAAAACTCTATTAGTAAACAGGGATTAGCTGTATTTTAGCAGAGATTTTCATGTGTTACAAATTTAATCTTTCAAAATCAAGTTGTGTGTATATATATTGTAAGAAACAGTGTATGTGTGTGTATATATACATATACATATATAATTAAACAAAACAACTGCCTCCAAAATACCTGATTAGAGAAACAACCTAATTAAAGAAACAATCTATACATAAAATTTATCATTAGGGAAACAGCATAACATAAATGCTTGAAAGCTCGCTCTTCCACACCAGCCATGTGAGCTCACGGCACAGTTTTGTACAATGGGCACAATACCACTATTTCACAGGTTGACAGGAGAATTAAATGAGATGATGCACCTAAAGCACCTGGCAAAAATGAAAAAGTGTGCTGGCAAGGCTGGGCAGGGGGAGCAGGGATAGGAAGTATTTTTGTGCATTGCACAAAAATGTAAACTGGCACAACCTATCAAAATTATATATATGTGTGTCCATATATATGTATATATACACACACACATATACAGTTAACTCTTGAACAGCATGGAAGTTAGGGCACTGACTTCCCCATACAGTCAAAAATCCACATAAAACTTTTGACTCCCCCCAAATTTTACTATACTAACAGCCTACTGTTCACTGAAAGCCTTACCAATAATGTAAACAGTCTATTAACGCATATTTCGTATGTTATATATACACTGTATTTTTACAATACAGTAAACCAGAAAAAAGAAAATATTAAGAAAATCATAAGGGGTGCCTGGGTGGCTCAGTTGGTTAAGCATTTGACCCTTGACTTTGGCTCAGGTCATGATGTCAGGGTCTTGAGATCAAGCCCCGCATCAGGCTCCACACTCAGCAGAAGTCTGCTTAAGATTCTCTCCTTTTCCCTCTGCCCCTCCTCACACCTGCCCCTGCTCTCTCTCTCACTCTCTAAAATAAATAAATAAATCTTAAAAAAAGAGAAAAGAAAATCATAAGAGAAAATACATTTACAGAATTGTATATTTATTTTAAAAAAAATCCCCGTGTAAGTGGACCTGCACAGCTCAAATCTGTGTAGTTCAAGAGTCAACTGTGTATATACATAAAAAATTATGTATATATGGTATCCACTACAGCACTGTTTGTAATAGCGATACTGGAAACAATATTAATGCCTTTCCATAGAGGACTAGTTAAATAAATGCTACTTCCCTACAAGAGAATTCTATATAGTTGTTTAAAAAACAAAAACAAAACCAAAAAAAAAAAAAAAAAACCTCTAGGGAAAGTTCTCCATGATAAATTATTGAGAAAAAAAGACATGGAGCAGCATGTACAACATGCTACCATATAAATAAAAGGGGAGTGGATATTCAAATTTATTTGACTATAAAAAAAAAAGCCCTCTGGAACATTATACAAGCAATTAATAGCAAGAAGAAAGTGAAACGGTGCTTGACAAATAGTCAAGCCTCAAAAAACACCATCATCATCATGAACATATATCCTTAAATTGTACACACAGAATACATTCAAACTAAATCCATAATGAGGTTAACAACCAAATCTCAATTATTTATAAGCTGACTATCTAGGAGATCCGAGCCCTCAATCCCTCTTCAAAGGTAAGTAGCCTTTGGCAATTTTACTGTTGACTATCACCTTCACCAGAAAGTGAGCTGACGAAATAACACCAAAAACAGTCATTTTATTTGATATTGATCAACAGGTTTTAATTAACAGCTTCTGGAGCTGAAAGGAACAATGAAAATCCCATTGTGCAACCTTCTAATATTACATATGAAGAAACTAAAGTCCAGATTCCCCAAATTAGTGACAGTTCAAAGATTTGAAGTCTGCCCCCTAATTAAATGCTTTCCATTTCCTTATTAATAAAGATGGGGGAAACTGAAAATAAGCTTAATTGAAATCAATTATCCTTGCTAAATTCCCTCCCCTCCACATCCTTTATTATACATAACTAAGTTTGCTGAGATTAAATCCCATAAGCAATTGTAATGAGTACGGGTTATCCAGAGAATTCAGCAACTCAGCCCTGAGGTTTCCAGGACTAAGCATTGAATGAACATCTGTAATAAAATCTGTTAAGTTTGCTTACACTAGAGATTGTCAGAGGCATGTTGAAATCCTTGCCACCTTGCAGCCGGAAACCCCAAGGAGCTGGGCCAACCAAGGACACACTGTAGTTGCTCATGGCTCTAACAGCTCAAAGTCCAATCCCAGAAAATGAAAGAAACTGTGAAAGAAAATTAGACAGTTAACAAAATGTTTATTTGAAGCCCTATTACATATTTAAATGTATTTAATATAAACTCAACTAAATTCTTTTCAATATTTTATTTTGGGGGGATGAGAAGATACAGAGGATAAGTCTACGTTAAGTTCTCATTTCAGTCTTTTCAGGAATAGGAATCTATGAGCTAATATACAATTTCTAAACTGATGCCAATTTCCATAGTCTAAAAATTCCATATCAGAATCTATTTCTAGACACTTGATCAGTTTTATAACTTGCTACAGTACAATTTGTGGCTTCTTGCATACAAACTTTAATTCAAAGTACTTTACAACACTTCATTATACATAAGAGAAAGAACAAGATTTTATTTCAGGTTTAATTCAAAATGATTTTCCCCTTCCCTCTACCTCATGCATTCTTCAGCCTGCAGTTGGCAAGAATCCTTAAATTCTAAGCTACTCTCCTATATGAAAATGACTGCAAATCTGTAGACTCTCATTCATGCTTTCCACATACAAAATTCTTTAAAATTGTTTTTTAACGCACAAAACTATTCTCTCCAATCATAAACTATAACTTGTTTTTCCTCTTATAGGGACATGGTATTTTCGACACTTAAAGCAATATTTACTTTTCCTTTAGACAGGCAATGATAGGCAATACTTTAGCACAGTGATATTTCAGTGAGAACCTTCTTCTTGTTTTATACACACACCACATCAGGCAAAGTAAAGAATGAGCGTTAACCACATAGTGAATGAGGCTGACTAAATGGGGTAGGAATATAAGGTTAATCTTTTTTTTTCTTCAGAATTTTTCTTTATTTTTTAAATTATAATAATATTTTTTATTATATTATGTTAGTCACCATACAGTATATCCCTGGCTTTTGATGTAAAGTTCGATGACTCATTAGTTGCGTATAACACCCAGTGCACCATGCAATACGTGCCCTCCTTACTACCCATCACCAGCCTATCCCATTCCCCCACCCCCTCTCCGGAATATAAGGTTAATCTTAATGCATGAAAGGGTACTGGAGCTTTAGAAAAGCAGCAGCACTTCAGCGCTGTCTTTTTTGTTTTGCTGTAAGGGCACTCATAATGACTCTCATGGTTCTACTTTCATATGATAAAAAAAAAGTGTGACTTTGAGTTTGATATTGGTTGGTAGGATGGTTATGTGTGGTGGGAGAAATTGGGAGAAATAGATGTAATGCTAAGAAATATATTATTTCCCCCTTTAAAAATATTAAAAATATAGTGGATGTATAATTTAATAATTTTAAAACCACATTTTTAAAAAAACCGTTGAAAACACACTTCCTTGGAAAATCTGTGCTATTGAACTAAATTACCACCTTATGTTACCTGTCTTAAAATATTTTTCCATTTTTTAACCCATTCAAAACTTTGATCCCATTACATCAAATTAATATTGGCACAAGTAGGTATGTGAACCACTGGGTATATTAAAAAGAAACAGATTACATCTTCTAATAAGGGGGAAATGAGGCAAAACTTTCAAGTCTGGTCCTTAAAGAAAAATTAAACCAGTGAAAATCTGTACTGCACCTACCAAGAAATGAAATGAGCTTTTCCACCGGCATGGTAATACACAGTCAATACTGATGTAATACACACAGGGCACTAAAAAGACCCAATGGCCATGCCAGAAGTCAAACTGTTAGATACACATGAACAACAAATAATAGAGAATTAAGAGCCACATATAATTTAATTGCTTTCCCGCTGTAATAAAAGATTTTCATAGAACTAGCAAAGAAAGACTGTTTTAACGTTGGCATTATATGATACAAATCAGAAGGGTGTAAAGCCAACAGGTATTTCAAAGGCAGCCTGCCTCCTCCTTTTTTAATCTTTAACTTGTATCAAGAGAACAATGTGAAAGTTAGGCTCAACTTCCCCTGGACCCACTGTTCCCTACAAGAAAATGTATGTAATTTATATGTCAACCATGTACATACAACTTCCCTTTACTTGGGAGTTCCCTTCCTGACTTACCTCATTTATTAAAATTTCTAGCACTGGCAAGGTCACAGACACACTACAGAACCAGTGTCATTTCATTTCTAGTATCCTCCCTCTGCTAGCTTCATTTGCCTTAAAACATTCTGATCGCTAAGCAATGGTAATATTATTACTGGCCTTTTCCAGGTCTCCCCCATCTGGTTTTTGGTGCCCAAACTCCTCCTAAAATACGAAGTAGGCAGGAAATAGTGAGCAGCCTATTCTGCTTTCAAACACGAAGAAAATGTTGGACCTTCCATACAGTTTGGGATTTTCTTTTAGGGAAAGTCTAAACAATGTCTTCGCTTTAATATTTGGGAAGGCTGCTTGGTATTTCCCGCACTTCTATCCCGGCTTTTCTGGTGAGTAGGAAGCGGGTAAAGAGAACTCAGAGTGACAAGAACGGTCTGAAATTAACGAGCAGTATCTTGAGATTCTGTTTTTCCATAAATTGAGAGATAATGGAGATAGAGCTGAGGAGCCACAGGCACATGATGAAAGCAGTCGACAAGACATTTTTCCAGCAGAGGTTCACGCCTAATCCTGTTTGCCAAATAAGGCTTCGGAGCGGGCTATTTCCGTGGCTGGCAGGTCCGACGTCCTCACGGTCAGGAAGGCGGACTTGGGATAGGATCTGGCGATCACACCCTAGACCTGCCCTGTCCGACGCAACCACGAATTTTCTTTCCTAGCTCTGCCCTGTCCAGACGCCCTTCCTTTTCCCACTTATTGTCAAATGCACTAAAGGAACAGTTTTACAAAAGCCCCAACAAGTACTCAAGTATTAATAAATCTGGCGATTATGACAGATTTTTTTAAACAAGCTTTATTTCTGGTCGCACGGCTGTTTCCCCAAACAGGTACACAATTTTAAATATCTGGGAGCTGAAGCCAGCGCCGGAAACAAAACTTCTCAGGAGCGCCAAAGCAAACAAAAAACAACACGCCTTTCCCGTTTAGTCCCGCTCCCTACACCCCAAGGAGGTTCCCGCAGGACGTGGGTGTACCCAGACGCCCAAGTAGGTGCCCGGCGACGCCCGGCGACTCCCGGCAGCTGGCTAGCCGGCGGATCGCTGCGGGGGTGCCCGGGAGCTCCACGTTCCTGCCTCTGCCGCGCTCGTCCCGGCCGACCCGAGCTCCGGGAACTTCCAGTGCTCGTCCTCTGGCCTTGCGCCCACTCCCGCGCCGCCCTTTCCCGGGAGCTCCTCTTCCCAAGCCACTCTCTCACCTCCGCCGCTCCAGAAAGCACCTGAGGAGCCATCCCCGCGCGAAGCGCGCCCCCTCCTGCTCCCCAGCTGGGCTTCCCTCCGCGCACTGGGCGCAAGGAGACCGCTTCTCCCCCTCTTCCCTTTGGATGCAGGAGCCGCGCATCCCCTCCCGGCCGCCACTCACCTCCAGTCCGGCGCGGTGCAGCCTCCGCCTCAGACGAGCGCTGACAAGTGACTCCGGGTGCGTGCGCCGTCCCCACCGCCCGCGGGAACTTCCGCCTCCCTGCACTCCCCGACCCCGCCCCCAGGCGGAGGCACGCCCCCCCCCCCCGCTCCCGGCCACGCCCCCGGCCGGGCAGGGCTGCCCGGGACGGGCGGAGTAGGGTACGCAAGAGTCAGGCGCGCGGGCTTGCTGAGGCGAACTGAAGCCAGCGCCGGAAAACAATTGAGCTACCGAGTTTCGGTGGAAGTAGTCAGGGGATTTCGAGCAGTACCTGGCAAAGGTATGCTCCGCGTTTCTGTTTTGTAATGGATGCATTTCTCTCTCCAGAAACTTTGAATTGGCAAGCAGTTGTTCTGGCTAAAAATAGAAGAGGGCTTTGGATAAATCCCTAGTTATGCAAGTTCAGCGACTACCGCCTGGTTTTTGGAGAGAGCTTTACGTGCCCTAAGAAGTGCAGACCCTGAAGTTTGCTTGTCAGGAAGGTGAAAGTCGGGAATCCTAACATATAGAAGTCAAATTCTGTGATCATACCAGAAGACACTGATAGAGAGCAAGGACCAAAAGCCGTTCAACCAGTATATCCTCATTATTTTCTAAGTCCAACTAAGCCAGTAGCCCACTTTACAGTTTCTGTAAAGCTGTTGGATTTATCTCAAGGGATTTATTCATAAGCAAACAAATAAAGTGCAGTGAATATATGGAAAGTAACTTCTTGACTTTTTAAAACTGAACTGGATTACAAAAAGTGAAAAGGACAATCTTTAACCAAGGGGCATGTAAAGCAAGGATGAACCTCATGGGGTCCAGGAATCGCCTTGATGTACTCCAGCGTTCTAGAGAAGGTCCAATACCGCTCTGACCAAAATGGTAGCCACCAGCCACCTGTGGCTGTTGATCATTTGAAATATGGCAACTGCGACTAAGGCACTGAATTTTTTGTTTTATATAATTTTAATTGACATTTAAAAACTGAAGCAGGGTACCATTTGTGTTAAACACAACTTTATTGTTTGTGTAGGACTAGATTTCACTTCACCATTGAAAACTTAGTACCTAAATTGAGATATGATAGAAGTTCAAAAAAGCATGCTGAATTTCAAAGTCAGTAAAATACCTCATTAGTAATTTTATATTGATTACATGTTGGAATAAGATTTTTATAATTGAATAAAATACATTATTAAAATTAATTTCATCCGTTTTTTTATGTGCATACTAAGATATTTAAAATTACCTATGTGACTAGCACTACATTTTCATTGGATGGTGCTGCTTCATAACATTCATCACATTCTCCAAAAGATTATGTTGGAAGGAAAATTTCCTAGTGTGAAAGCTGGTTTTTGGAGCACTTTATTTTTTTTTAAGATTTTTTTTTTTAAAGTAATCTCTGCGCCCAGCGTGGGGCAGGAACCCACAACCCTGAGAGTCCCATACTCCACCAGAAGAGCCAGCCAGGCGCCCTGGAGCACTTTAATATATGCTTATGTGTTATTAATATTAATATCAATATATTAGCATAATTAATATTAATATCTTAGTATAATTAATATTAATGTATGTGATCATGTTTGACACCTAACCTCAAAATAAATAAATAATAACACTGACATTTGCAAATACCTACCAAGTGCCCGACAGCGTGGCAATCCTTACAATAACTTTATAACATGAATGTCATCCCCATTTATAGTTAAGAAAATCGAGGTTGAAAGAAATTATGGTTTGGGACAGTTCCACAGGGCAATGGCTAGAGTTACCCTGTAAGGGTCCCATCTCTGCTCCTCTTCATGTTTACTGCTGATACAGTTAAAATGAACCTAGATCAACAAGGTTGATGAAGACATCAAGAATTACAGGTAGTATATGGAGATATCACCAGAGTGTAAGCACCTTGAAGAGTTGAGAGTAAGAGTGTAGCTTACTTAGCAAATTCAAATTTTAGCCTATAGAAGCTACCTGCCTCTGAATCCTCCTTTCGCAGTTTAAAGAAGGGTAAGAATAAAAAAAACAAATTAAGGTATGATGCAGATACATTTATCTAAGGGTCCTCCAAACAAACAGCTGCAGCTTGTTAAAACATAGGCAGCTTGTTAAAACTGCATTTTCCTGGGCCCTACCCAGACCCAGGATCCTTGCAGGTGGGCCACAGGAATCTGCCTTTTTAAAAAACACTCCCTTCCCGACTCCATGTAATTATTAAACTACAATGCTTAAAAACCTCTTCCCTAGAAATACCCCTTTATCCCCAATTAACTGTATAATGTGCTTAGGTGAGAACCATGCATCCCAGACAGCAGCAACTTATCTCAGTTCCCTCATCCTTCAGGAAATAATTATAAATAACTTTTTGAGGTTATTGTGAAGAGTAGAGATAATATATATAAAGCACCTGGCAGCATGCTTGACACCAAGCAGATGTTGAATAAATGGTAGCCATATGAAACTTTCCAAACCAATCGATTACATTTATTTACACATCACACAGACAAGTAGGGAACTTGAGTATTCCGTATGTACTATGTTCTTGGTGACTTATGTACATTATCTTTTTAAATTCTTACAACCATATAAAGTAGGTATTTTTTCAGAAGAAACAAACACGGAGATTAAGAAACTTAACCAAGGGCACACAACTAATGAGTGACCGAAGTAGATCACAAGATCTGACTCCAAAAACCATGTCCTTTTCATCTCGACACACTGCTTCCAGTAAATTCACTAAGCCAACCAGCTTAACGACCAGAAAAAGAAGATGGAAAACTATGGCAGCTAAGACTGTTGTGAGCCAGAGAGATGCAATCTGCAACAAATTATGGAAATTAAATACTTATATATTATTATGAGTATGTATGTTACTTGTATATGAAACAGGACAAAATTCCTGAACCATTTCTGGTGAAGAATGTGCCTTAACTTGTTTCAGAATGAATTGCTCCCAAGAGGTTCTGACTCCCCTTCTCTGTCTTGTTCATGATTAACATTTATGAAATGGTTGGCCATGATTTGAAGGACAGTCTGTGACTACAGACTATTAGCAGGATGATAACTGATCCATTGGGAAATCAGACCAGTGTCCTTAGCCTTGTTAACTCTGCAGGCTAAGCAAAGGAACTCACCACAAAGGAAACTATATTTAAAGTTTCACTTTATCATAACCAGTGCACAAGAGAAAAAAAAGTAGATCAAAAGATTAATTTAGCAGGAAAAGTTTTTAAGAATATTCCATCTAAACACAGTATTTACCCAAGTGAATAAATGTTTGCTCTAACATTTTATTATCCAATGTATGACTCAGAATCCTCTTGCAGTACTTCAAAAATAACAGAAACTTTTAATTACAAGATGGCATGGCAGTGACAAGTTCTTACGGTTGCACCCAATAAACTGTAAGGTGCCAGGCTTTAAAAAGTTCCTACATTACTCTAATTCAGTTTATTTTTCAAGTCCTAATCCCGAAAGGCAAACAAACCACTCATAGGTATGAATATTTAATGTTTAAAATCCAGAATGGTGGGGGCGCTTGAGTGGCTCAGGAGGTAAAGCATTGGACTCTTGATTTTGGCTCAGGGCATGATCTCCAGGCTCATGAGATCGAGCCTCCTGTCAGGCTCTGTGCCAGGGAATGAAACCTCCTTAAGATTCTCTCTCTCTCCCTCTCTCTCTGCCCCTCTCCCCCTCTAAAAAAAAAAATAAATAAAATAAAATCCAGAATGGAGAGAATGCTGGGAAGAGGGGGAAGCACTTAAGAAGCAGAGAGAGAGTGGAAAGAAGTAAATGGATGGGAAAGGCTCTGGAGCAGATCCATGAAGCCTACGTAATTGAGTAAATAAGTGATCAAGGAAGTTAAAAAGTTTAAACTTTAAAAAACTGCTTCAAGATTTGAAGTCTGGTTTTGGGAAGTGGTATTAATAACTAATATTGAAGAGAGAGGAGACATTTTTGAAGGGACAATGCATTTCCCTGGCAGTTTCTAGTAAGAAAAAAAGAAAGCCAATTTAGTAAATGAGGGGTATAAGTAAAAAGGGTAGATCGTAAGGGCACTGAAAAAAGTACCCAAGAGCTCCAAATTTCAGATTTCAGAAGAGAAGGAATATTCCTCATGATAAGATCAAGGTTTAACCAGTCTGATGTTTTACTCAAAGTCATTTCTTTGAGGCATCTGGTTGGTGATGGAAAGGATAGAGAATATGTGATTTTGGAGAGGAGACAGAAACAGAACATAATCGGAAAAGCTTGGTATATAAAGAAAAATGTTATTTGAAGAAAGTCAAGAAAATGAGAAATAGGCCTGGGACACAACTTCCCAATTAGTTGGTTATGTCAAGAAATTAATCTTCTTAGCCTGGGAGGTAGTGCAGGCTGGGAAGAAGGCTTATCCACTTTCCTTGGTTTCTAAGCTTGCCTTGATATAAAAAGAGTTGAGAAGCAGTGTGTGAGGAAAACAAGAAAAGACAAAAAAAAAAAAAAAAAAAAAAAACTTCCAGCCTTCAATCAGGATGATCAGGAAGTCTCCTACATTAGAGCTAAATGAACTTAGGAAATTGTGAAGCGAGAAGATGTAGATGTATACTGTGAGAGCTCGTTAGAAAGATCTGCCCACACCTCTGTGCAGGGTTCCTTTATTAAAACATTTTCGATATTGGTCACTTTGCTATCCACCCAATACTAATAGGCTACTGTATGTCGATTACGCACCTCCCAGCATACCATCTGTTTCCTCTCAAAACCCTGACAGATACCTTATTGGCGATTCTTTGTATCATCACTACTGTCACATAAACCAATAGAATGTTATGCACACTTATTTACTGAGCATCTATCATGCCCTAAACTCTGTTGATATGTGATTTTAAAAGTAAAGTCACTTTTTAAAAAAATATTATGATTTTTGCTTTTTGTGATTTTTTTTTAAACTGATGACTTTTTAGTCATTTTAGGATTTTTAGAAGCATTTCCATTAGATTACAGTGTGGTATGACCCGCCATCACTTAAAATCTGGAAATAGGTGTTTCTTTCCACATTGTCAACTTTTGACCAATTTTTAAAAGAGCTAGCAAAGGTGATTATTCTGAATCACAAATAAAATACATCTTAAATCTAGATGTTGTCTATTTATATAGCGTAAACAGTTAACCAGAGTTATCTTTGGGAGGTAGGACTACGAAACTGTTAATTTTTTACTTTATAATTTTCTATATTTCTTTTTTTTAAAAGATTTTATTTATTTCTTTGACAGAGAGAGACAGCCAGCGAGAGAGGGAACACAAGCAGGGGGAGTGGGAGAGGAAGAAACAGTCTCCAAGCTGAGGAGCCTGATGCGGGGCTTGATCCCAGAACGCTGGGATCACGCCCTGAGCTGAAGGCAGACGCTTGATGACTGAGCAACCCAGGTGCCCCAATTTTCTATATTTCAAATTGTAGAGCATATTTATTACACCTATAATGAGAATAAAACAACAGAGACTTGTTTTTAAAAAGCACATTAGTTGACTAACTTCACGATAATATAAATTTTATATTATATTTATATAATATAAATTTTTAATAGCCCCAAATTAATTTTAATTTGTTTTTTAAATATGGGTTTCTTTAATTTATGGTTTTGTCCCAAACTACTAACGTAATCGCTTCTGATCCTTTAGGTAGTCTTTCACATTGTCTGTGTTTAGAATTTCTCATGCAGAGATAATGCTAAGTGGAATAAGTCAAGCAGAGAAAGACAACTATCATATGATTTCTCTCATCTATGGAACATAAAAACTAGGAAGATCGGTAGGAGAAGAAAGGGATAAAGAAAGGGGGGGTAATCAGAAGGGGGAATGAAACATGAGAGACTATGGACTATGAGAAACAAACTGAGGGCCTCAGAGGGGAGGGGGGTGGGGGAATGGGATAGACCGGTGATGGGTAGTAAGGACGGCACGTATTGCATGGTGCACTGGGTGTTATACACAACTAATGAATCATCGAGCCTTACATAGGAAACCGGGGATGTACTGTATGGTGACTAACATAATATAATAAAAAATCATTAAAAAAAAAAAAGAATTTCTCATGCTTTTCCTTGTATCTCTCCAGCAATGGTGGAGCTATGAAGACATAATTATTAACAAGGCTAGTGTACAAATAAGGGCATTTAAACAAGTGGTATTTTGGGTTGGAAAGTTCCTTGGGGAAATCTAATCTTAACATGCTTTATTTACAGTAAAATCTCTCCACCCAAAAGACAGTACCTCTACTAAGTGTTTTTAAAATCCGTTTACGTACTCTGGGAAAAGCAAGGAAACTAATATTTTCATTGGAAGGTATCCACATGTGTAGTCACAGTGGAATGTAGGAAAGCATGCCATTCCTAGCCAAAATGTAAAGGGATATAGTACAAAGAATGATGAATCAACTCATCAAAAATCTAATTAAGGCATAGAATTGTTTTAGGATAAGGAATAATATGAAGGAATGAATATGGATCAATAACATACACAAAAACTAAACTGAATTCTACTAATAATATCCAATTTACACATCATATCAAATTCTGCCAATCTGTGTAATATGCATAGACCTATTGGCATTTAATTTCAGAATAAAATTATTCTGGGAAATTCCTCAAAGCCACTTTCTGCCAGCTGTGTAGAAGTTAACTGATGAAGAAAGTAAGAAAGACATTTTTTTAAATCTATGAGATATGAACCTGGAATCTTTCAATATTTTCATAATCTGATTATTTCACATGACAAAATATTTTTAAACTATACTTTAGCCAAAAGCTTGATGCCTGCTTCTTCTCAGAATTTAAAAGCTTTAACAAAATAACTGCAGTGTGCTAGGTATAAATAACAAATCCGCCTTTTTCCATTTAAATATTATTTAGACACTAAAACTTACATTTAAAAATTCATGGAAAAAGTGTAGCTATAAATATTATCAATAGTTGCCTCGGGAGGATGAAATGTGGTATAATTTTATTATGCTTCTATTTGCTTTTTGTACTTCCCAAATTTTCTATGAAAACATTTTACTTTTATAATGAAGTGAACATCAGGAGTAGCATTTTTAGCACATGCCAATACACATAACACTGTTATACACACATATATTGTTACAGAAATTCACATACACACGTAACAAATATCTTTGGAACAAATTAAAATTTTGAATAATAGCCATTACTAGCTAGATATTCTTCTCAATTCTTTATAAGTATTGATTTATTTCATCCTAGCAACTGTAGGAGCTAGGTACTATTATTTTCCAATAAGGCAATGAAAGAACAGAGTTAATATAACTTACTCACGTTTGTACAGCTGGCTAGTATAGGCAGAACCAGGTTTTGAACCTTAACAATTTGACTATAGAGTACATGTATATAACTGAAATGTGGCTGCTTTTACACAGTTTATTATGGAAGTTTATATCTCCAAAATTTTCTTTTCATCCAAGTCGGATTCAGCCCAATGTGGTTCTAATTCAAGATGTAAACTTCCTTGACTATTTTTATGTTTTTGCATAACTGACAAGGAATATTAGGGGAGTGACAATAAAGTAAAAAGAGTGATCATAATAAAAGTAATTTCAGGATTAAGAGCTAAAGCTCTAAACCTGATAGTAAAGAATACTTTCTTCAAATATTTTAAGCTGAAACCATTATTTTTATTAAGATTCATAGCCTTCCCTACAGAATGAGACCTCTTGATAATAGTAACTTATTTTTTAGTATGTGAAGAAGAGTGAAAAAAATCAAATTATAGTCCCTACAGAATATTTGGTTTTCTCTATGAATTTCTTCTAGAAAGGAAAATATGAGAACATATACATGGTTGTTCCATCAGTACAAAGTCAAACATCCAAACTAAGTCTGAAAAATGCATTATTCAAATTTGTCCTAGATTTTCTCTTATTTTTTAATTTAACCCAGGTACTTGATACAGATAACACCTTAGTCAAACTTAATAGAGTGGTCTTAAAGCTGTTTTAAACATTAAAAGATAATTTTGATAAATTTTTAAACAAACACATTCAACACAACAGTTAAGATAATGTAACAAAACCACTGTGATAAAATGAGCAAAACATATACCACATTGAAGTAAATGAGACACATTTCCCAAATTAACATCAATTGAACATTTTATTTAATGAAATTTATTAGGCCAGTAAGTCTTTCTATGTAGGATTTAATCCTTAGGAGAAAAAAAGATGAAAACATTTCTGGTTTTCTTTATATCTATCTGGTCAGATTCCTTGACAAAATTTTTTTATATTTAATAGAATTTTATATTGATTATGTTATATTATTTATTAAATTTATAATATTTTAAATGTATTATTAAATATGTACTTATGTTTATATAACAGTTAAATCAATGTGTTGTCATTTCAGAACTTAACACTGAAGTGTTTCTGACCCAAAGACAGAAGCATATAAAAATTTTGACCAAGAGATCCTATCACATACAAGGGGACAGAGGCCTTGGAGTATAAGGAGAACTTTTAGTAGGCTTCTTATCAAGAGGGCAAAGTAACCCCTATGAAAATCAAAATCTTATCTATTTCACAGATATTTCAATATGATTAGCAGGGACAAACAAGTATCAACCCCTCCTAGAAAAGAAATGAGTTGGTTCTTACAACTTGAGCCAAAGTATCAACTGTTATACACAGATCCAAATATAGTGCCTCCTGGCAAAGAAACAGCCCACAGCAAGAGGCAGAGCTGGTGGACACCTGATAGCATTGCCTGAGTAACTGGAGCTCAAGTTTTGCTTGTTGTGGAGACAAATAACACTGAAAAATCCAGGCAGAGAACAAATCACATTATCTCAATTTTAGAATGTTCTTTGAAGATGGTTTTGAAATTTCCTGATATTTTTATTTTTTGCTTTACTTTTTATTAAGAAATTTCAAACATATACTTTTTTAAAGATTTTATTTATTTATTTATTTATTTATTTATTTATTTATTTGAAAGAGAGAGAGAGATAAAGAGAGAGAGAGAGCAAAAGTGGGAGGAGGGTCAGAGGGAGAAGCAGGCTCCCTACTGAGCAAGGAGCTGAGGCGGGGCTCCATCCTAGGACCCTGGGATCATGAGCTGAGCCGAAGGCAGATGCTTAACTGACTGAGCCACCCAGGCGCCCCAAACATACTTTTTATTACAAAAAGAATATTATAATGAACTCCCAATGTATCCATTCTCAAGCCTCAATAATTATTACCATTAATATATAATTTTAAAGTTTTATACATAGCTTTAAACAAAGATAAATTTTATGCATGACAAGATTTCACAAACTATGACTCAGTTTATTTTTTTTTTAAGATCTTATTTATTTATTTACTTGACAGAGAGAGAGAGAGAGAGCCAGCGAGGGAGGGAACACAAGCAGGGGGAGTGGGAGAAAAAGAAGCAGACTTCCAGTGGAGCAGGGAGCCCAATGCAGGGCTCGGTGCGGGGCTCAATGTGGGGCTCGATCCCAGGACCCTGGGATCAGGCCCTGAGCTGAACGCAGACGCTTAACGACAGAACCACCCAGGTGCCCCTATGACTCAGTTTAAATGAAGGACTGTGGTTTTTAGTTCAGTCGTGTTGCACTTGAAGAGTTGGTTAGAAAGAGAACACTAGGCAGATTTTTCTCAGATTGAAACTCTCAGGACAAGTAAGTCTTTATGAAGTCTCTATCAATTAAAGCCAAGCATAATCAGAAATTCATTTTTATTGGTACAACTACAGAATAGGCAGACTCTCAGGGACACATCATGCCAAAAATAAAGCTCAGTAGAAGTTGATGAGAAACCCAGAAGTTTATTGTAAATTTAAAAAAGGATACTTGTGAAGAAATCTGGAATATTCAGATCATTTTACTTACAGGGAAGTCCAATTGAAAAATAAAATTTAGGTTAGAAGTTTGCTTATCTGGAGTAGAATCAGAGTAAAAAGAGGTGGAAGAAGTTAAGGAGACCCTCGTTCAGTAGGGATAACCAGATAATCATTGGGTGCTCACTCCAGTAGGTGACATAGGATGCTCATAACTACTGTTCTCAGGCCACAGTTGGAGAACACTAACAAGAGCTTAGTTTCAAGCTCTTCCTTGTTCCTTTATTTTTCTATTATTAAAACACTCCACAATGAAGATATTAGATTTCTAATATTGTAGTTTACCTACCAAAGTAACTTTTAAATTAATGTCTTCCTTTTTGAGGGAAATGCCCAGGCCCCATGCTGATGTTTAGGAAGAAATATATTTGAAAACCATCGACTCCTGGGCATGTTATCTACCATCGCTCAGGTCATTTAGATTGGAATACTGGCGAAACACAAAATACAATTTTTGGTCCTGTTTTTGCAGATTTCAGGGAAAGGACTCTTGTTTTTTTTCTGGGATTGCTAAAAGAGACTAGCCTATTAACCAAACTCTATGAAATGCCTTCCTAAAGAATCAAAGTTCTTGCTTAGATTTCCAACCTGAACACCAGAAGAAAATATTTTTCATCCTTTTCCAAGCTTGTTGATTCTATTGTTTATAAAATTAACAAAATAGATTTGTTTCTCTTTTATGCATGCACATGCACATCTTTTCTTTATCAAAGAAATGAGAAGTGAAACAATTTCAAGACTTCTCAGATTATATGATTAGAATTTCTGTTTCAGTAACTCTCTTGCATATGAGGTAACAAAAGAGTAGTAAGAGGCGTTAGTCAACAGGCACAGACTTCATGAAGTTTCATGCCTTCATTTGTTCTAATTGACTTAATTTCTAACCCAACCATATCCATAATAATTGGACTTGATCAACCAGCCTGCTGATTATATGAATTCTTTTTTTTTTAAAAGATTTTATTTATTTATTCGACAGAGATAGAGACAGCCAGCGAGAGAGGGAACACAAGTAGGGGGAGTGGGAGAGGAAGAAGCAGGCTCATAGTGGAGGAGCCTGATGTGGGGCTCGATCCCATAATGCCGGGATCACGCCCTGAGCCGAAGGCGGACGCTTAACCACTGTGCCACCCAGGCGCCCCTGATTATATGAATTCTTAAAAATCAATTCCAACCCAAAGAATAAAATGGGAGAGCATCTCATTGTACCCTCATGAATTGCCAGCACTTTCTGATTCTGGCATTTACGAAGAGCCGTTTCCTTCTCTGCTGGTCTGTTTCAAGATGGTTGGCTAGTAGACCATGTAGTGACAAAATAGGGGGAATGCTGAGGAATTTCCTTGCTGTAGCATTTAGGTATCAGAAACATCTCAGAAATAATGACATTTGGGCACCTGGGTGGCTCAGTTGGTTAAGCGTCTGCCTTCAGTTCAGGTCATGATCCCAGGGTCCTGGGATCGAGCCCCATGTCGGGCTCCCTGCTCAGCGGAGAGTCTGCTTCTCCCCCTGACCCTCCACACCACTCGTGCTCTCTTTCTTGCTCACTCTCTCTCTCAAATAAATTAATAAAAATCTTTTAAAAATTAAAAAAAGAGAAATAATGATGTTTGGTTATCTTCTATACAAATAGAAGATAACATTGGGCATAAGTAATTTCACCAAAAAGAATTCACTTTTTGGTTTTCAAGTTAAAAAATTCCCTGGTTAGTTACACAAAATCTAAGGCAAACTTCAGTTTTTTTCCTCAGATTTATTTACCCATGTTTATTTTCTTGTCTATATATTTACAACTATTATGGATTGACAAGTAATTTCTTAGAAGAGCCCACCTGCAAAATGACAATAAGATCATCTAACAATATCAGAGCATGAATTTTTAGTTCAGTGGCATATACACAGAGCATACATACAAAGCTTCCTATTCTTCACATTTTTTCCCTTAAAAACTTGAAAGTACCACCATGTGAGTGGTAGGATACTACTTTATTGCAAATGGAAATCTTGCAGATAGGACTGGGTGACATGAGCAGTGACCTTTGGATGTTATTTGTTTTTTTTTTTAATAAAGATTTTATTTATTTATTTGACAGAGAGAGACAGCCAGCGAGAGAGGGAACACAAGCAGGGGGAGTGGGAGAGGAAGAAGCAGGCTCCCAGCAGAAGAGCCTGACGTGGGGCTTGATCCCAGAACGCCGGGATCACGCCCTGAGCCGAAGGCAGACGCTCAACCGCTGTGCCACCCAGGCGCCCCTGGATGTTATTTGTTGACAAATTGGCTTTATACTATGTAGTCATAACAACTGATTATGATTTTAAGGCTTTTATTAAAAGATATTTTAAAAATATATCTTATTTTTAAGTAATCTCTACACCCAATGTGGGGCCTGAACTTCCAAACCTGAGATCAAGAGTCACATGCTCCACGGATTGAGCCAGCCAGGTGCCCCTTACAATACATTTTTGTTTCGGTTATTAAGGGTTTTAATTAATGATTGTGTTCCTGTGGGATGAAGAAATAGAAAGGGGAAAGTGAAAGGACCAGGGAAAACAAATGAAAAGAGGCAAGGAAGCCAAAAAAGAAAGGAGAATGGGTTGGGAGATGATAGAAAGTCCCTTAGGAAGAAAAGCAAGAAGGAAAAATTCTGAGCAAATAAGAAACAGTCTGGTTGATTCTCACAGTAGTGTCATTATTTCCAGCCGCAGAAGCCCAAGCACCACCCAGAAGACAAGAGACTCACATAAGTGAGGTGATAAATATTTGATTCCCATACTGTCCTCTTCACTCTCAAGTTAACTTTTCCTCCTATCAGTTTTTTGTTCCATGACTGTTACCAAAAGCTGCTGATCTTTTCTTTTCTCTCTTTCTCTCCTTTCAGTCTTAAGGTAATGAGACGCCTGGCCGTTTATTGTCATAAAGCCAGAACAGAGGAGCAAACAGATGTTTAGATGAAAGAAAAAAAGTTTCAGGAATCCTCTGATCCCGATCCATACCATCAGGCTAACAGAGCTCCTCCACCAAGCTTCTGTAAGGCAGGGCTTTTGTAAGCAGTACCCCTCTTAACAGAAGAGGAAGCTGTAGTTTGAAGGCCTTGCCTATGGCTCCCTAGTGAGTGAATAACAGTCAGAAATAGAACTCAGACCTCCTGACGTCAGATTCAATGTTCTTTCCACTTAACGATGCCTAAAAATACAAACAAATAAAAAACTCCCCAAAGCAAATAAAACCTTATCCACTTCTGTTTACCTTATGCCTCCAAAGCCTGGAGTTTAGTGAGACCGATTTTGTAATTCTAGCTTTTTATACATACAACACCTGAATTGGAACACATGGATCCTTTTAAGTGTATTTTGCTAAATGACATTTTCTTAATTTTTATATTGAGACAAATA
Source organism: Ursus arctos (assembly GCF_023065955.2). Classification (NCBI taxonomy): domain Eukaryota; kingdom Metazoa; phylum Chordata; class Mammalia; order Carnivora; family Ursidae; genus Ursus; species Ursus arctos. The sequence goes on along the minus strand of NW_026623111.1, from coordinate 74,457,010 downwards.
ATCTAGTAATACCCTATAATAATAGTTTCAAACTCTAAGGACCCTTAGAAAATGTTCTCCTATTATTTTAAAGTAAAAATATCTTTGGCCGAAATGAGATCTTTTTTGTGGTTTAATTTATACATTTGAATTACTTTACTATGTTCTGTCAACACCACCTCTACAAATTTGTCTTGTTGACTCTAGATCTCAGCGTAAATGTCATTTCCCTGGGGCAGCCTTCTCTGACTGTTCAAACTAAATTATCCCCACTGTATAATAGACTTTTATAGCACTTGCACTTTTCCTTCATAGCTCTTGTCATGATAGTAATTATAGAGCATTTGAGTAATTATTGTTTAATGTCACTGTTGCTTCTAGACCACAATAAGCACCAGGAGGGCAGAATTTGTTTATCTTGTTCACTAATATATCCCCAGCACTTATCACAGTGATTGGCACGTAGTCAGTGTTCATTAAATATTTAATAAGTGAGTGAATGTGTTTCTTAGTGTAACCACGTAAGTTTTTGCACATCTGGCTTAAAGGGATCTTTTATTATCGCCACCTGCAATAAGATCTATGGATTCTATATCATTCATCCCTTTTTGTTTCTGGAATCTTTTTTAAGGTATTTAAGAAGAATGACAAATAATAATGGCCCTCTTTATTGTGTGCCTACTGTGTACAATGCACTAGGTTAGGTGTTGTAGATGCATATTCTCATAATAACTCTATGAGGCAGCTACAGTTTTTAATCACGCTTACAGATGAGGACACTGGGGTTTAGAGAGTCAGAAAGGGTATCTGCCACATAGTAAGTGCTCAATAAATATGTATTGATTTAACTTAAAAGTCTCTATGTTGAATTACAATGTAAAGTGATGAATTTTTTTTTCAAAGCTCAATGGTGATAGGTTTATAAAATTAATATATAGTACAACTACATTTACTCACATGGGGGGAAGAAGTCATTTTCATATTTGCCTGTATGTCCTTTAATAAACAGCAAAAAAAAAAAAAATCATAGATCAACTAACCCAAAGTTTCCTTTTTCCTCCAGACCAATTCCTGATTCCTTCTTTTGAGGCCTACTGTAGAATTTCAAGTGTCTTGACTACTTGATCTCTATACACTGTGAGATGAGAAGATCAATAGAACCTTGTTGAAAGAGAGGTAATATGCTATTTGGTGGAAAATAGCTTTGTATTTGGCCAAATTTGAGGGGTTTTTCATGTGGAATTATTTCCGTCCTTCAAAATAACATTGCCAAGAATCTTTTCATTGTAACTCTACCACTCCACTACTCACGGAGTAATTTTTCTATTTATTTCCTTCAAAATTTACGAACATGTTCTTTTTTTCTTTCTTTCTTTCTTTCTTTTTTTTTTAAGTAGGATCCACACCCAACATGGGGCTCAAACTCACAATGCTGAGATCAAGAGTCACATGCTTTACTGACTAAGCCAGCCACGCACCCCACAAACATGTTCTTAAGAAAAGCTTTACATGTGGTAACAGAGATTCTCAACAATAAAAGCTATTCTGTAGGTTCTGTTTATTTCATGGCTCTTTCTAGCATCTACGAGACAATGTGATATAGAATCCAACTTGAATGCAAGCATCATTTCAGAAATAGACAGCATGGCATACAAGACAAAGGAAAATGGGACTTATGGAATTCCTATCATGTGCCCAACTCAGGGGGAAGCCCCTAGTTTTCTCACACAGTTTCGTGAAAATGCCAGAACATGGTCCAGGTTACAGAACAGTCTGCATAAGCCACTACCATGAGAAGGATGGATTGGAGGAGACATCTGAGCTGACCTCCCACCAAATAAGAGGAGTGAATAAGTAGAAGAGAATCTAGCTTTAGGAAGACCTAATAGTACATGAATGTTTATGTGAATCAATTGACAATTTCACAAATATAACAACTCTATCCAGAAAACAGTCTTTTTAAAAAACTGACTGTTAAGCTTATGCTGAGTAATCCCCACAGATTCTCCACCGCATCACACTTGCTTCCCATCAGTACCATCACCATTGCTACTTCAGACAGATTTCATTATACCGTAAACATAAGACAAAAGTTTACAGCCCAGCTTTCAGTAAGTCCATTCTTCCTGCCCTAGTCCCTTCATATCCAAGCATGTCAAAATATTATATGTCGTATCACTATCTAATTACTAGCACATTTGAGATTTGTATTATTTTCCTTAAAGTGAGGACCACTTGAGTGTGTGAAACCTGCAAGCAGCAGCTAGTGAAGACACCTTTTCGCTAATGCAGCCTTGGAGATATTTTGAACTGAAGTTCTTAATTTACTTTAAAAACATCTATATTTTGGGGTGACTGTGTGGCTCAGTGGGTTAAGCACCTGACTCTTGATTTTGGCTCACGTCATGATCTCAGGGTCATGATCTCAGGGTTGTGAGACAGAGCCCCGTGTGTGGCTCCGCCCTGGTCATGGAGTCTGCCTGGGATTCTCTCTCTCCCTCTGTCCCTGCTCCCCCCTACCACCAAAAATCATCTAATTTCACTAGCAACCATGAATAGAGTAAAACTTTTCCCTTAACTGACTGTTTTCCTTGATGACTAGATACCATCTTGCTGAGTGAATGACAGGACCAGAGTCATGCATTCAACAGTTACACGTCCTGGGAGAGGGGGAGGATATCTATGGAATGAATTTGAATTTCATCTCATTTGTTTAAATTGGGGAATGTAAAAAATGATTAAAGTTTTCCTTTCTTAGTTCTGTCGTGTATTCTTGTTGACATAAGTAGATGAAACTGTCTATTACCAATGCTGTCCAAAGTTTAGAAAACTCCATCGTCTACATCATGAAGACAAACAAACTCTCAGAACACAGTTCCACCCTGCAATGTTGAAAAGGCCTTTGAAGATGTGCATAGCTTTGGCAGTGTTCCAGAACCAGCTGGATCAGAGGGATGCAGCTTAATATAGAACACGGCAGCCCTGGAGAGTTGTGGAAGCCAGTGCAGTGCCCGGAGCAAATGAATGTGTGATTGACACTGATGGACCTAAGCTTCCACAGTGAGATATCGGTCAAGATTTCCTGAGAAATGAGATTGTATATCTCAAAAGAACAGAATAAGTAGTCTCTGAAATACACAAACATCAACATTATTTTCTCTATTTTTTTTATCTACTTTGAGGCAAAGATTCTAACACATAATTAATCACCCAGTCTAGTGTGTTATGTTATTGATAATATGTTAAAAACCAGTGCTGGACTTAGTTCACTTATTTTTGGTTAGCCCTGCTCAAGTCTCAAAGAGAAAAACAACAGATATCTCCAGTTGATCTGTGCTTGGTAATCACAGGAGTGACAACAGTTCAATGAAGTAGAAAGTTCTTCGTTAATCTATCTAAATAGCTATGCTGAAGGTTCATTCATTCATTCAAAAAATATTTATTTAGTGCTTATTCTATAACAAGCACTCTTCTAGGGATGTAAGTATTATAATTAATAAACTAAGTCTATGCCCTCATGGAGTAAACGTTTGTGTGTCTGATAGGCAATAAAATAGGTATATACATTATTTTCAAGTGGTGGTAAATGCTAGAAAGACCAAAGTAGGATAAGGGGATGAATGTTATGTTATGATGGGGTGGGGTGATATTTTAAGGCAAGAACTTTTTGAGGAGGTGACATTTAAACAGACTGCTGAGTGATATGAAAGAGTGAGCCACACAAAGTTCTCAGAAGAAGTGTTTCGGATAAAATACAAAGCAAAAACCAACCAAACAAAAAAGATCTTCAGAAGGAAAGGTATTGAATTTATTTTTAGAACAGCAAGGAGGAAACTAGGGGTAGAGAAGTCCAAGATAAAGTCAGAGAAGTAACCAAAAGCCAAACGTCAGCTTTGCAGGCCATGAAGAAGTCTGGATTTCAGTCCGGTGTCCAGAAAGTCATTTGAGGGTTTTTAGCACGGGTAGGACATAATTCCACGAACACAGACTTCAAAAGGTAGATGTGGAATCAGGGAGACCAGTTAGGAGAGAGATGGTGGCTTCACTCTAGGTGTGGTAATAGTAGATGTGATAAGAAGTTGTGGAACACTGCAAGTATTTTGGGAGTGGGTCTGAAGATACTTGCTGATGGCTTATGGAGTGTAATTTTGCAAAAAAGGAATCAAGAATGATCCTAACGTTTTGACTTGAGCCTACACGTGAATGGGATGCCTCTTACTGAGATATGGAGAGTGGTCGAGGCAAATGGGAAAGCAAAGGTTTTAAAGGAAAAAAAATCAGTGATGCTGGATGACATAAATATGTATGAGAATTAGAAATAAATCTTGGGGAGCCTGGGTGGCTCAGTCAGTTGAGTGCCCAACTCTTCATTTCGGCTCAGGTCATGATCTCGAGGTCGGGGGATCGAGCTCAGCCTGGAGTCTGCTTGTCCCTCTCCCTCTCTTTGCTTGCATGCGAGCTCTCTCTCTCTCATAAATAAATAAAATCTTTTAAAAAAAAGAAATAAATTTCAAAATCTTAGGTGCTACAGCAGATCACATTTATACAAAAATCAAGACACTTTACCATTAATTATGTTTCTAGGGGACAATAGGCATGGGCATTGGGAAAAGATGTTTTTAATTTTCTTTTTTATGCATTTCTGTGCTTGCTCAAATTTTCTTATAAATCTCGCTCATAAATTACTTTTATTTTTTAAAATTTTAATATACCAATAATACATTAATAAAAGTCAAGCAGTTAAATGAGAGTTTATATAGTAAGCAGATGGAAAGAAAAATCAACTGCATTTACCTGCTGAGGGAGGTTTTAAAACTATCCAGCTTCTGCAGCCGTTAATGAGCCTTAGAAGCAGACAGGTGCATCTTCAGTTCCGTCTTCTAACTTTACATTTGGCATTAGCATCAACTTGTTCCTTAGTTTAAAGTTCACTTTCTTTCCCTAGCTATGCCCTATCCTGCTCCACTTGTAGTATGATATGCTCTGCCTCAGGCTCTAAAATGGTTTATACACATCTATCTCAAAAGCATTTGTCATCTGTTCTAATCCAGTGACTGCTTAAGACCCAAACCAGTTGGCCTCAATTAGCTAAATGAGGCCTGTTTGTTTGCTCTTTGGAGCTAGGTAGCAAACGCCAGGGTATTCCAACTTGCCGTATTACCTGATGCCTTCACCATGAAATCAGTTAGTATACTAGCCGTCATGAAGTCACTTTTTCTGTTTAGATAAGAGAGTAGCCAAAACTCTCAGGGACATTTTAATAGACTCCTATAGAGAGCAGATTTGGGCCTCTATTAATATGCTCAGTCCCAGGATTCCTGGAACATGGGTTATTCTACTGATCTTCTCCCCTCACATTGTCACAGTGAGTTACCCTTCTCCCCATGCTAGGCCTTATTTCAAGGGTATTCACTACTGGGGCCTGCCTGGGTGGCTCAGTCCGTTAAGCATCTGCCTTTGGCTCAGGTCATGATCCCCAGGTTCTGGGATTGAGTCCCACATTAGGTTCCCTGCCCAATGGGAAGTCTGCTGAGCCCTCTCCCTCCGTCCCTCCCCCTAGTCATGCTCTCTCAATCTCTCTCTCTCTCTCAAATAAATAAATAAAATCTTAAAGGGTATTCACTAGCTCACTTATAATGTCAACTTGCTGTTTTTAAAGATATGATTGTCAAATTTTTAATTCATTTTAATGTCAACTTTATTGAGGGACATTTTTAAACGTACAATTCAATGAGTCTTGATAAATGCATACAGTTTTGTAACCATACACACAATCAAGGTATAGAATAATTTCATCACTCCCCGAAAGTTCCTTTATTACCTCTTTGTAGTCAATCCCTTTCCTGCCCCCGCAGCCTCTGACAACCATTGATTTGCTTTCTGTTGCTGTTGTTTTGCTTTTCCTAGAACTTCATATAAATGGAATCATGTACTAGGTAGTTTTTTGTGGATGGCTTCTTCCCCTTAGCATAATGTTTTTGAAGTTCATTCATGTTTTTGCATGTATAAGTAGGTTGTTCCTAATCGCTGTATTTTACTGTATGCATCTACTGTATTTTATTCATCCATTCACAAATTGATGGATATTTGAATTATAACTTACATAAACTTATGAAAAATTTGCAGACTTGCTTACCAGTTTTTGTGTGAACATAACATTTTATTTCATTTGAGAAAATATTAAGAAGTAGGATTGTGGAGTTCAGTTTAAATCTACCATCTTACTATGTGTATTAGGTATTTGTTTCACCTTCATTTCTCTTTTTTAAAGATTTTATTTATTTGACAGAGAGAAACACAGTGAGAGAGGGGACACAAGCAGGGGGAGTGGGAGAGGGAGAAGCAGACTCCCCACTGAGCAGGGAGCCAGATGCGGGGCTCAATCCCAGGACCCTGGGATCATGACCTGAGCTGAAGGCAGACGCTTAACGACTGAGCCACCCAGGCACCCCTCACCTTCATTTTTTTAAAAAGATTTATTTATTTGAGAGAGAGAGAGAGAGAGAGAGACAGATCACGCATGGGGGGAGGGGCAGAGGAAGAGAAATCCTCAAGCAGACTCCCTGCTGAGCTCAGAGTCGCATGTGGGCAGGATCCCAGGACCCTGAGATCATGACCTGAGCCGAAATCAAGAGTCAGACACTCAACTGATTGAGCCACCAAGTCGCCCTGATCTCACTTTCATTTTTGAGAGAGATTTTCACCGAGTATCAATCCCAGCTTGGCAGGAGTTGCTGTTCCGGCTCCCTCTCAAACCTAAAAACAAAATTAAAGGCCAGAAAAGAAGAAAGCATTAACAAGAATAAGTAGAGAACAGAGAATTAAGGATAATGCTGGCTTAACTGTACGAATATAGCTTCTCTTTATTACTACCAGATTGCTCTTCAGCTTTCTGCAGTGCTCGAGTCCGGAACAACAAGCCGTTAACACCAAACTTGGTCTGTCTCTCTCTTTTTTTTTTTCAGATCACATACCTAGACCACCTCTCGGCCTGCCTTGGAGTTACATGTGTAACAGTGTGACCGAATTTTTGCTGGTTGAAAATGAGCAGAGGAGATGTATGCTACTCCTAGGCCTGGACCATACAAACTTTCAGTTCACAACCCCTTATGCTTGTCCATCTATTGGGGAGCCCTGACAAGTCACGTATTGGAAATGGCAAAGCCATGAGAAGGAAGGAACTTAATTATCACTTACAGGAAATGTTACAGGAAAGCTCGCTGTTTATCAGGAATCCCTGTTTTGACTTCCCGTGAGCAAGAAAATAAAAGCAAAAACTATTATGTTAAAGGCCCTTACTTTGGGGCATTTGGCTGGTACTTAGGCCAGTGTTTCCTTAATACATTGTCCTTCCCTCCTCCCTCGTTCTTTGCCAGCCACTCACTAACAAATGAGATCTATTTCCAACCACACAAAGGTTTGTGTTCTTTCTGCTATTTGTCTTCGTAAGACTGATGCTGAGAACAGTTAGTGCGTTAAGCCTGTGTGGAGTAACATTACAGACATGGGCCTGGAAGTCGATCATACCTTGACTTGAGTCCCTGATCAACCATGTAATATGTGACTAAGGTATAGTTTTCTCATCAGTACAACTGGAAAATTAACTCTTCCCTTAGAGATTTTTATAAAGCTTACATAAGATACTATATACAGTATGCTTTGCTCAGTGCCTGACACAGTAAGAACGAAGAGTAGCAAACACTATTACTCCATGTCTTATACATTGTTGGTGTAGTCTATTTAATAGTTAAAAATGTCTTCTATGAAAACTTAGATGTGCCATCACTGAAAAGTAATTGTAGTTTAAAGTTGTTTATTAATTATGTCTTCCTGAAGATATACCAGAATATTTTCTACACAGATTATAACAGGGTTAATTTTAGATGACTCAATAATAAAGAAATAAAATTGTCCTTTCCATACAAATGCCTAGATATTATCAGTTTTGAATAAAGAGGAAAGTTCAGATGTATTCATCATCCTGTGGTTTGCAATCTGACTTGTGGTTCAATGCAAAGGATTATTTAGGCCCCAAAGGCCCGCCTAATCTTGTCAGAAAGGAGATAACCAGAGTGAGGAAGTATTTTCTGTGCCTTCACCTTTAAATTATAACACTACTAATGGCTCTTATCTTACAAATTGTCTGCCAAAGTGCCTAATTTTTAAGATTAAAGTCCTAGGGAATGTTTGAAAACTAGATTATAGTTAAACCACCCTGATATTTCCCCCAACTATCTCTCCAGTTGAGCTCTACATGTCTCTGAGTCTGGGCCTCTTTTCCTACATTAGGAAAAAAAAATCAAAACTTTTTTAATAATCAAGCATATCATCTGTTCATATTTGTCACACAGTAAAATGCTAGTTTCATTTTCAATACTGGGTCCATTCCTCTGTGATTTGAGGAGGCATCCAATTCCAAAGTGATGGACTAGGGTAATTATTGAAATTGCTCTCTTATTTATACCGAACACCACACAAAGTAACTTAGAAGAAAAATGATAGCTATATCCTTAGCATAGTCATACATGTACAGAAGTCTTTTAAAATGTTGCTATAAAATTTTTAATTAGGGCGCCTGGGTGGCTCAGTTGGTTAAGCGTCTGCCTTTGGCTCAGGTCATGATCCCAGGTTCATGGGATCAAGTCCCACATCAGGCTATTTGTTCAGTGTGAAGCCTACTTCTCCCTCTGCCCCTTCCCCTGCCCATGCTCTCCCTCCCTCTCTCTTTCTTTGTGTTTCTCTCTTTGACAAATAAATAAATAAAATATTTTTTAAAAAGAATCACAAAAATTTATGACTGAAAACATTAGAACACAATGAAGATTGTATCTTCAATATTGAACAGTAATTTCCTATAATTCCCAAATGGAGAGATTGAAATACTACAGTAAATCAACCAGTAACAATAGAAAATTATGTAGTTTGGATTTCTTTGCAGTATACAATGATTAGAAAGGCTAAATAAGGGTCGAATCTAATTTATGTAGATATCCCTCCCTCTAAATAAGTGGGGAATCATTCAGATAAATCATCAGTTAAACAGGAGACATTTTAATTTTAATAATTACATTTTTATTTTATTTTATTTTTTTTAAAGATTTTATTTATTTATTTGACAGAGATAGAGACAGCCAGCGAGAGAGGGAACACAAGCAGGGGGAGTGGGAGAGGAAGAAGCAGGCTCATAGCAGAGGAGCCTGATGTGGGGCTCGATCCCACAACGCCGGGATCACGCCCTGAGCCGAAGGCAGACGCCCAACCGCTGTGCCACCCAGGCGCTCCTAATAATTACATTTTTAAAAACTAGATCTCATCTATATTCAACTATCAGTTAATCAGTTATATATGTTTATAATTTTATAAGGTAGTTTAGAAAGGTGAGTGTAAGATTTAAAAATTCACAAATCCAGGGTAATCCAACCAACTGTTCAGAATGTTGCTGTTTAGTATAGAAACAGGATTTTTTTTCTTTCTACCTTTTCAGACATTAAATGATTAAAACAATTCGACTGACAGACTCCAGGATTAACATCCACTTTATACTGTCAAGCAATCCCTTTGCTTTGAACTCCTTGTGTTATGTGTTCAAAATCTAAGACGACATGGCTTTACTTTGATTTAATTTAAGAAACACAAAGACGAGAGTAATCAGAGCTGATGAGGCTTCCGGTTTATAAATATTATTGTATTAGAGAAATAAAAACCTTTAAAAAACCATAAACAGTTTATATTCCTGGGGAGTTCCATTTTAATTTTTTGATTGGGATTTATCTAGTCTTCATGTTCCAAATAGCAATTTTTAAGAGGCCATAAAGTAAAGGAAATAACTGGTCTTTTATCTAATTTAACTTTAGTACGCTAACCATGAAAAAACCAGGTTTCATGTCAAAACATGTTTATCAATTGGAGGAACTGATTATCTTGCAAAAACTGTTTAAGGAACTAAATCACAGGTTGTTGAAATTGGAGATGCCATTTCAATGTGAGATTATATATTTGACCAATTATCTGCATGAATGCGCATCTCCCAAGTGTAAGATTTCTAATTTGAAAAATAAGCTACAAAGGCTCATGTGGCAAACAAACCTATAAATAAAAACTGCAAAGTAGGTGGGAGTAGTTGAGACTTGCTTATGAAGGAAAAACTGAGCGCGGTATTTCCATTTGAGACTAAGAGTAAAGTCAAGGTACAGGTAAATAGATTGAATATTTTGGAGAAAGAACATAGTGAAAAAATAACTTTTTCTCTGAAAATGGACTACTAGAAACTGACAGCTAAAAATGCTAAATTATTTCACATTTTACTAGACTTCAGTTGCAACAGATAAGTACTAAAATTAGATATCTAGAGTGTTAATATATGACTAAATTGAGATATGAATATCTGTTTCTGAGTTTCTAAGTATGTTATTGCTTTAAAATTAAAGTTCAAAGTTATTATTCATGTGAACAGCTATGACTTTTCATCTCAAGCACCAAGTTACAACTTAATGTAATGTAAATAACGTCTTTACATGTTAAAGGAATAATAATGAAACAGTTTCTTCATTTTCCTCAGGAGAAAATTCAAAGACCTCAAAAAACAGCCTCAGTTACGAATGGAAGCATATAGATGAAGTATTGTATTAGTCAAGATTCTCCAGAGAAACAGAACCAATAGGAGGTGTGTGCTTGTGTGTGTGCCCATATATTCATAAGTGTAAGATCGATCGATCAATCTATCATCTGTCTATCTATCTATGAATTTACTATAAGGAATTGGCTCACACTATTATGGAGACACAAGTCCCAAGATCTGTAGGGTGAGTTGGTAAGCTAGGGACTCAGAAGAGCAGATGGTATAGTTCCAGTCTGGAGGCTGGTGGGTGGGAGACCCAGAAAGAGCTGATGTCCTAGTCAGGCGAGAGGAATTTTCTTATTGGGGAGGGTCAGGTTTTTTGTTCTATTCGGGTCTTCAAATGATGGGATGAGGCCCATCCACATGAGTGAGGGTAATCTGCTTTGTTCTGTCTATTTAAATGTTAACCTTATCCAAAAATACCCCCACAGAAATACCTAGAGTAATGTTTGAGCAAATATCTGGGCAGCCCTTGGCCCAGTCAAGTTGATACTTAAAATTAACCATCACAAGTATGATGACTGGAGTTGTTGGTTACGCTTTCTCCATTCAAATGTCCTCTGCATTAAAACGGTAACAGAGTGGGGAAGTCATGACATGGGTTAAGTGTCAAAATGCCTGTATTAGAATCCTGTCTCCATACCTTATTCCCTGGGTGACTTTAGACAAGCGATAGCTATGTGCTTCTGATTCTTGGTTAGTAAGTACATTAGGGATAATAACAGTCCCTATTTCACGCTGTTATTATTGTTGTGAAGAGTAAATGAGATGTTCCATGTAAAGCACCTAGAAGAAAAACTGGCACATAGTAGGAACCCCCCAACAATGCTCTATATTATACAAAATTCAATGAAATAAAATTCTTTTTAAAAATGATCGCATTATGGATTCTCCTTCCTTTTACACTTGATTTTTTAAGTTTCATATATAAGCCCGTAATTTTTCACTTGATCCAACAGTTTTTCCTCCTTAGTATTCAGTAGCACATATAATAAAACTCTTCTAAAACATGTTGACATATTCATAACACAAACATATTTTATGTTACCTCTGATCAGCAAATATTGAGCTGTTATTTGTCAACAACAGACTGCAAAGAAAAGTAAGAAGAATAAGACACATTCCTTTTTCTCAAAAAATCTGCAGTCCAACTGAGGAAATAAATTAATATATAAGACTTGAAAAAATTAGGAAAAAATTCAAGACATTATTAAAGTACAGTGAGGACAAGAATTCCCACTGTGCTCTAGGGGACCAAGGATTCTCATCCTTCTCCCTCCCCTCCATCTAAGAAGAGTTACAGGTGTGCCAAACTGGGTTTTGATTTTGTCAGGAGGATGGGTAAAGCAAATAGAAAGCTTTAAAACAAAAAAAACACCCGGACTAGGTGGGGGATCAACATAATGAAGAGGAGGGAAAGGGAGAAAGACAGGAGATGGGGAAACAAAGTTCTTGGATTTGAGTGTCTAGGATGAGTGGGTGGTGGTGAAACAAAGGTCTAGAGGAGTTACAAAGTGGAGAGTATCAGTACGGGTAGGCTGGTCGTGTTCTCTTCCACAACACCCCATCTTTTCCTGCACTATGGTTTGACTTTCGCTTTATCCTCCTCTGATTTTGCTCCAGCCTGAGCTCAGGTTTTGATGCCATGCTTTACTTGTGTTTGTTGCCTCATTTTTGGGAGCAGACTCATGACTGGAGTCCCTCCTGGCTCAACACTATCACTGATCTGCGTTATTCAGTGAATCATCTCAGACCCCAGAAATGTTCTTTCTGCTATGGTTGAGTGCCCAAACCTCACCTAACAAGCCCTGCCCCCAGGTGCATTGGGTGTTAGAGAATAAGAACAAAGGTGGGTTGATGTTAATTACTAAATAAGATTGTGCTATAATGATACCTTACATTTATTGTTAACTGTGGCTCCAGTTATAATTGTATAATTGTTTATATATATATATATATATATTACTGTAAAACAAATAGCACTTAGGATGATTAAAGGGGAGAGAAGCCAAAAAAGCAAACGCTTATAATAGTCAAGTGGTAAATTACAAAGGCCTGTAAACGACACTGCTCTGAATGGAAATTGGTGTGTGTCAAGGAGATGTCTGTAAAGAGAACCAGCCAGCTCTGGTAACCACAAAGGGCAGGGAGGCAAAATGTAACGGTCACTTGAGGTTTTATAATGGCTAATGGCAGGACACTGACAGACCTAACTGTCAAATGTGATGGCAGGAGAGGAAGAATTGGTAGGGACCAAAACTGATATAACTAAGCTTGTGCTCGCCATGGTCAGCTTGATGCAGTGATGGCCGACGCGGTGGTTGGAGATAGGAAACAAGACAGGATTTACTTGACTATCTTTCTTTTTTTTTTTATTTTATTTTATTTTTTTAATGATTTTTTATTATATTATGTTAGTCACCATACAGTACATCCCCGGTTTCCGATGTAAGGCTCGATGATTCATTAGTTGTGTATAACACCCAGTGCACCATGCAATACGTGCCCTCCTTACTACCCATCACCGGTCTATCCCATTCCCCCACCCCCCTCCCCTCTGAAGTCCTCAGTTTGACTATCTTTCTAAATGTTTGCTGAAACCACAGGATGAGAATCGCTGCCTCAGTGGGGGGAAAATGAAAAAAATTTAATTGCATCACTGCCGTGCCTCTAAAGAGACATTCAAACAATTCTTAATTTATGAAGAGCTACATGAAGACTTTTTCAAAAAGATATAACGGTTTCTAAAATTCCCACAATGGGAAGAAAGTAAAATAAACTCTGAGTTGACTTTTTGGAGGTACTGTCGCTTAAAGATGTTTCTGGACTTCTTAGTTGAGGGCAGTTTGTTGACACAAGGGAAATGACCACAAATCATCACCTACCGTGTTTATTTTTTATTCAGATTTCAGAAATAAACTTTTGTTGATGCCTAGTCATGTCTCTTCAAAGTTCAATATTCAAGGGGAGGAGCAATTTCACAAACTAAGAAAAATCAAAGGTTCTGCCAAATCAGGCCCAACCTTTCTGAAATGCTGAGACTGATTCAGTGCATTAGCGACTGAATAACCTACATGTAAAATGAGGTAAATGTCTGAGAGTTTCCATCTAGCACTCAGGCTCTGGTGCTCTCTGACACTGGCACTTCCGTGACGGAGAGTCGGTTGCTGGGTTTAGCTTCGAGATCTTTCTTTTCATGAGCTATGAAATTCATAAAGGGATATCGATTTTTAAAAGCTTGTCAAAATGGCACTTACGACAAGTCCCTGTGTGCCTGGCTTTCTGTCGGGTATGTTCGCTCAGGGGTGAGGTTTTTAAAATACCATTCTTCTACAGTGTAAACAGGAAAGATTTGGAGTGGGTGGATTAGTCAGAGGATGGAGCAGGGGCAAGCGTTTGGGGATGGAGACTTATTATGGAAGTATGAAGTGAGAGAAATGACATTTCTTGGCTCAGTTCCCAGCATTGTTTGCTGGAAACGTTTTGCGTGTGAAACAAGCAGCATTCACACCCGACAATACCATTTTCTAATCAACCAGTAGAGCATTTCAGTTCATAGGTGACAGTGTTTGGGAAATTAAAATTCCAAAGGGCTTTATTAACCTTTGGTATACTTGCCAAAGGCAAATATGAAGAACCTAAGCCACACCGAAGAACCTTGCTCTTTTCCCTCTTGTCATCTGTATAAAATGAATACACTTTGCCAAAAGCAAACCAGTAACTTCTCCTTACTTGTTTTGGAGATTAATATAGCTCACTCTTAGTTATCAAATGTGTTCCAAAATAATTGGCAGTGAGCTGTGAAATAATAATCTTCCTCAACTGAGTAGATGTTAGTTGAGCAGTGTTTTCAAATCCTAAGGCGAATTTTCCACATCCCTGAACCTCAATCTTATTGAGTTAGGCAAGAAAAAAAGGGGGGGGGATAAATTAAATCCAGCTGTGATCATTCTATATACCTCTTCATAACCCTAGAGATGTTTATGAGGCTCAGAGGTTTCAAGAAACATGTTATGAAGAGTCACTGCAAACTATTCCTTGTTTACACTGAAATTCCCAGTAAGAATTTGAAACTGCGATAGCCTCGAGGAAAACAGGAGAAGGAGCCTTTTGTGACCTTTAACCTCTTCTGTAGCTTTCAGAGGCAGAGTTATCAGAAGAAATGACATGAGTCGTTTATTGGAAGAATTTTGAGAGGGATGATTTTACATGAAAATGCAGTGTAGTCTCTAAAATTGGTAGCTAAGATGACCTCTGTTGTAGTAACGGGTGAAGAACTGTGAGCACAGAGGCACCAAGACAACCGGAATGGGGGAGAGAGCTGGCATGTTGCGTAGATGACACATTCTGTTGGTGAGGACAAGAATGTATACATTAAGACATGGGTGAATATTGTCTATGTCTAAGGAAAATACAGTGAGGTAAGCTTCCCAAACTCAAAAACACTAGAAGATTCCGGCTGAGACCTGGTCCTGCTTCTGACCTGCGGTCCTGTTCCTCTTCCTGTTCCTTGAGTCCTTCCTGAATCAAGCAGAAATGAAGGGCTAATGTGATTCTCCTAAATTCATTGGGGGGGGGGGAAGCTGAGACGTGTCAGACTTTTACCCGGACATACATATTTATCTTTTTTAATAAGTTAGAAGTCACCATGAATCAGATGGTTATTCTGAAATGTCCTCTGAAGTCTTAGTTTCTTTTTAGTTCTTTCTCAAACTAATGTGGGGGAAGGTGATCAGAGAGAGGTTGCAAAGCCTCCTCCTCACTCCCATGGTGGCTATTTTATTAGGAAGAGCTGCCTTGGCCAAGTACCATATTCCTTATATAGACTTGAGTAGAGCGCTCTTCAAAGATCTGGGCTTGGTGGGATTGTGCCAGCTCAGCACTGGCTGTTCTCAAGGGAAAAAATTGTGAAACTTCCCAAACCTGAGTTCGGATTAGAGCGCCTAGCTGCCAAGTCATAGTTCATGGTCGAGTGCCGACAGTTGGCACTCAAGGAAGCCTATATCAGAATGCAAAACATCTTACTGATGTGGATTGCCAGCGTCAGAAAGGTGAAAGGCTCCCTCCCAACCCACCAAATTCCATTCAAATATTTTTTCCTTAAAAAGAAATTGACTGGCAGTGAAGATTTAAAACGCAGGAGGGAAAGTTTCCGGAATAAGGTTAAAAAAATTCCACACTTTGGAACAGAAAAGAAATAACACATTTAGATCAATGATGAAGAAAAATAAAATTGGGGATGAAGAAAATCATTGGATATGAAAATGGTGGAAGAAACAATGGAAAATGTAGAAAAATACACAATTAAACAGACAAAATAATTCTGCAAACTTAAATACTGCGAGAATTCAATTTCTTCGTATTTTTGCCTTTTACGTGTTAACTAAATTTGAAATATTTCCAATGATGGTCAATTTAATATTTTCACTGGCAACTTACATTTCTGGCCAAACTTCCTAAAGCTATTTACGGACATTTTCCCTAGCCTGCTTATAAAAATACATCACTGGAGTATTTTTAACAGCAAAGTCTGTATGAGACAGTCTACTTTCTTGACCTGTCAGATACTTGTGGCTGCTTCTAAGTAGCCTCATTTGTAAGCCCTTGCTTGTGGTTTTTCTTCTCCCAGTTGGCATCATTTTATTAAAAAAAAAAATGCAGTAGTGTAGTCATTAAGGATATACCACATATGGCTAGAAGTTCACTTTACATAATTTCATGCCACTGCAGGCATTTCGGTCACTTCCAGAAGTAATTTTTAGATCTAAGTGATCCTGAGGGAGGATCTGCTTTCTCTTTGGTACAAACTAAAGCTGCTGCTATGTTTTTTGTTTTTTGTTTCCAAGCTTCAGCATGGTTTATAAGTAACAGCAAAAAAAGAAATATAACCTTTACTTTTTTCTAAGATAAACTATGGGGGAGGAGTGTTTTTGTGAGGTTATGGTATATCATCCTCTACCTCCAAACAGGAATACACTCATTACATAGATCAGAGATGGCAAGGAAGTTTCCTTGCATGGGCTGGCCAGTTCTCATTGATCAACTCTTAGTGGCTGCTGGAGAGTCATATGGAGAAAGGTTTGGGGGTTTAGTTCAGGTGCAGCAAGAAAGAGTGTTGTGATTTTGAAAGGTTCAAGAATTTTTTCAAAAATATTAATGAGTTATGAGGAGTTAAGGTTATATTTGGTAAGAAGAAATGTTCTGGTCAGTAAACAGCACAGAGATGTATATCTCCACCCACTAAGTAGTATTCTTTAAGAAATATAAACTTTTTTTTTTAATTAAAGGTCTCTAAGATGTTTGGAAGAGCTGTTATGTTAGTCACTCATTCACTCATAACTTGGTACTAATTAGTTAAGTAATCTAACTCCCAGGTAGGATCAATTGAGCTGTGGGAACTTGATTATGGAAGAAGAGGAGTGGTAATTTGTGGGCAGGAGACACTAGCAGGCTGCCTAAAACGTAAAATTCTTTTGAGAGATTTTGGCTCTCTAGGTTGCCAATGTCTTATCTAGGTCACTGATGAAAATATCAAACAGGACCAGGCTTTGGTTTGACACCTGCTAAACATTATTTATGTCTTAAGACTGACATCAAACCAGTTGTAACCATTCTATTTATAAGTTTCCTGAGCACCCTTCTGAGTTTCCAAATATAAACTATAGTAGTGCTCCCGGCACTTAGCTGATAGATTTGCCTGAAGATATAGTTCTTCGAATTAGCAGAGGACTCTTCTTTCAATGACACTATGTACTTTCACGTACAATTCTAGGATGGTGGAATTACAAGAGACAAAGATTGAGAAGACTTGTATTTTAGCTCTAGTAGTTTTGTACAGATTGCTTAATCTCTCCGGACCTCAGAAAATGAAGGATAGCCCAGATTAGTGTTTCTTAACCTGTGCGCCTCAAATTCCAGAGCGTCCTCCTTGTTGCCAAGGTCACACAAAAGCATATGCGACTCAGAACTGTGTGACTGAGTACTACCAAGACATATGAAAGGTTGTGGAGTCATGATGTTCCAAAGAGGACTTCTGAAAAGGGCAAGAATCACTGATACAGGTTATGGACAAGCTTCCCATCTCTCTCTGTTAGCTCTTGACTCGTAGACCCCTCTTCTACATTTGACAAGTGTAAGAATACTTGACAAGAGTAAGAATAATCACTTCTACAACTTTGAGGTCTAGAAAAGTATAATCAATTAATTTCTTTCATGTTATATGATGGCTTTTGAGTAAGTTTGTTTTCTTCAGTTTAGTATTGTATATGATCTTTATTACATTTGGTATCTTCCCCAATAATAATGAAACAGGATGAATATATACCTGTGCATTTGATTCAATTAAAATGTTGTACTTCAGTTGATACATTCCAATGAGAAGCAGGAGCAGACTGTGTGATGTTACTTTCGTAAGAGATGAACTTTGACTTTCCCCAGCCATGAGTGGTGGAGTTTCACTGTCAGCTAACATGAACTCTGGAATCTTGGCTTTCTGTAGAGCTACATGATGCCAGATACTCTTTTAATCATGCCAGGAAATATTTTATCTATGATGTCAAAACTCTCAGGACATTTGTGCTAAGAATGCACGTTACGTACTCAGTAGGACACCGAAGAAAGTTGCTCAGGTCATACGGACAAACTGTATTTGGAACTGATGTCTTTGAGAAATCAAACTTCCACTGACATTCTACAAACTTTAACCTTGGTAAATCTTCACGGGAAGAACATGTTTAGGGAGCTACATGCACACTTATGTCAGATATGTTAATTGACGAATGCCAGGAACTGTGGCTTTCTTCATGTATGCAGAAAGATAGACATTTTTCATTTCAAAGAGTTGGTGAGGTTTTAAAAAAACAAAAATCTAACCAAAAAAATATAATGTTTCCATCTTAAAACTGGAAGTTTGGTGAGATAATCCATAAGTTCAATGACTCCCTTCTTTCAGACCCCAGACCTTATGCCATAGATAAGGGGTAGACTATGGGTTTTCTTCAAGGGATTCATTAACTTGCATAGTCAAGGAGCCTAAACTGTTGACTGACTAAATAATATATTTTGCATATCTGTACTGTTATTTTTTTAAATGTATGTTGCTGTGGCTAATACAAAATTAATTCATTAAAATGTGTTACTAATAGTATCTTTTTAATGTGAGGTACATATATATAATATGCTGATCTTAAGAGTTCAAGAGTGATCACATAGGATTCTGTGAAATTTTTTTTTGAGTCCTCACTTTGAAGAGATTGGGAACCAGTGTCTTAATGGATTTCAGGTAGAGTGACAGGCTGGTGGAGGGCTATTTTTGGCAAATGGGCTTTCTTACTGCAGCTGCCTATGTGCTAGGATAAAGGGCAAAGTGTAAGAAGCAGCAGTTTTCACCAGCATCCCACAGGTCACAGACTACATTTTACCTGTAAGAATTGTGCTTGGTGTGAGAAGGGATTTCTCTCCCAAATTCAAGGTGTCACCTTATCTCTGAGTTATTGGACCAAAAACCAAACAAACAAAAAACCCCAATAAAAACAGATTCTGAATGTTTTATTCCATCTCACACTCTCAGGTATTATACCTCTAAACTTTTGGTATTTTGGAGTTAATGAAACTACATAAGGGATATTTTCTGTGAAAGGAAGAAAATTATCAAATAGTAGCTGGAAGAAATACTGAACAGCTATAGGTATAGGAAGTTAAGTGAAGCTTCAGTTATGGCAAGTTTGGGGGCTACCGCCCTCTAGTGGTGCCCTCTCTCTTACACCTCAAGTGCCTTAACATTTTCCTGGAAGTTTCCTCTTATTGATTCAGAACACCATTAAAAAAAGAAAAAAAAAATGTTGTCTATTGCCAAGCTCATCTCATCCCCAAAGCTTCATCTCCATTTTTGAAAGGCACATACTTATATATACTTTTATATATTAGTGGGTTTTATTTGTTGCTATCATAGGTTTTTACATTGAACAAGAAAATATTTGTTAAATATCTATTATGAATCCTCCTATATGCACTATATTCACAAAAGAAGTACAAGATTGTTCTTACCACTGAAGAAACTTTTAATATAGGTGAGTATATGCACAAACATAAAACTTATGGTAGTAATGTTTTATTTGCTAGAAAAATAATCCTATGATCTTACATGCTTGACTCACTTGTCATTAAGACAAGACAATTTTCAGTGTTCAGCTAATTTTTTAAGAAGATCATAATTCTTCTAGTGTTTCATTAAATTATGAAAGAAGAAAATCACAATGCTAGAGGAATTGCAATGTTGAATAAATTGGCCTAGGTATGTGGGATGTGTTGGGGGAGAGTGGGAGGGAGGAGTACGTCCTCCTCTTAGCTGGGTCCCTTATTTACACCTATTCTTAACCTGTCCTACTTTCCTGTTGCCTTGCTGATAAGAAGATGAAAGGCTGATAACCCATCACTGGTTATTTTAATTCCTTTTCCAGGTAATTAAAAAGACATTACAGTACTGATCATTATTATAATACCATGTTTAGTTATGAGCATGTTGTCTTGTACAGGAGTATCCAGAAAAGATCGGGCTTCCCAGTGGATTTGTACCTCACGACTTCAGATTCCTTGGTCTCTAGGGAGAAAGCTTTATGTCAAAAACAGGAATAGAGGTTTTAGAATGATTTCTATAACCATGTCCAGTAAATTCTTATCATGCAAGTAAAATAACAAAGTTTGTACTAAACACTGCACTTAATTGTGGACCCACACACCGCAGGACTCTGCTGGAAGTCAGATAATCCTGAAAAAGACACTGTTACCTATTTTAAAATATCCCTAAAGATTTAACAAAGTTGGTCCATGTGTAGAATGACTCTCTTTTAAATGTTATTAGGTATAAATATTTTAGTTTGAATGCTCTCGTGTAATATTGCTAAGGAATTTAGTATATTTTCTAGGATAAATTCGAGCTGATCATGTGACATCATGAGAAAAATAGCTAATGTAGACATGGAATGCATTGACATAAGTCTGATGTTCAGATTAATACTGTACTCTGTTACAGTCAGTCACATGTGAGATAGTGTGCTCTATTCTGGCATCAGAGTTTAATGATTCAACAAATCACAGAGGAGTCAGAAGCAGGAAATGTTGGAAGCTATTTGGAGAACAGCTAAACAAAATGGGCAATTGCTGATATTTTAGCTCTTTTCAAATATATGGAAGACGATACTGTAAAAGGAAAGGTATTGGGAGAGGAAAGATTACATCTAGGTCTGTAGTTTTAAAATCCTGCTGTTTTCTGTATAAAATATGTCTCAAACGTGTACCTTTCTTCTGTTTAATATGTCTCCTAGATTTGTCACAATTGCTCTATTTTCAATGTCAGTATTTTAATTTTGATTATTATAATAAATGTGTACCTGATTTTTACTGCTCACCCCTGACTTCATTCACCTTAATACTGTTACTAGATGATTCTTATAAAAATATTGTTGATGTCATGGAGCTACAATTCTAAACTATGGCTGACCTTTAAATGCCTCCATTCATAATTTATACTGATTTTACCTATTTAATCTTGTTTTCTGCTATTCCTAATGGGCCATCTACTCAAGTTTGTTTCTTCTTTATCCCACATAAATGTCATGTTGTCAGTTCATGCCGTTCTTAAGTTATATCCCTCATTTACCCATTCCTAATCCTCTGTTCATAAATTTGTCCCTTCACATCCAAGTCCTATCTATTCTTTGAGAGCCATTATGTGCCATTCTTTCCTTCAGGCTCTTCTTAAACTATTCTAGCCAAAACTTGGGGCATAATTCCTATACCATATTTTGACTATCCTTTACTACTTGGTTTTTTATAAGGTACAGTTACAAAATGATACTTATTCCATGATATTGCTCATCAATGTCATTCTAGTCACATTTTATATTGTTGGCGTAGATTGTTGCAGAGATGACCCTGACTTATTCATGTGTCCTAGTATATACGCCTTTGGGTAGACTCTCCTATAATGACTCTGGACATGGTCACTTGACATAATTTGACCAAAGAGACAATAAGCAAACACAATGCAATAAGAAACTTGAAAAATGTTGCCTACCGGGGCTTGCCTTCTCTTGCTGCTTCTGGGAACCCTGAGACCACCCATGAGAAAGGGCTTAGGCTGTCCCGATGGAGTCATGTGGCCCAGCCATCCCTATTTCTTAAATCAGGGTCAGTACCAACCACCAGCCAGTATCAACTGCTGACATATGAGTGTAGCTCACCTAGAACCACTAGCCCCAACCAACCCCACCAATGTATTGCAACCACATGACTGAGCCCAGGCAAGACCAACAGAAGAACTGGTTAACTGACATGGCCAGCTGACATTACTGACTCACAGAATTGCTAGCTAAAAAAATAATTGTTGCCTTAAGTCACTGTATTTAAGAATGGCTTGGTTTGCAGCAAAAACTAACAGATAAAACAGCTACTTACTAGCCAGTTGTTAGTTGGATATTAGATCTGCCCCAGCATCTGTACTGTGAGTTACGTGAGATCAAGAAAGATGAAATCTTTTCTAAAATCTTCAGGATTTTAAGAGGTGCTAGATACATAATTGACATTGCATAGACAATTTGATTAAAATTTTCTAATAATAATTTTAATATTGTTTTGTTGGTACCACAAGGATGAGATATTGATCTTTAGACACAATGACATCACCTGCATCTTCTAATTTTATGTAGGATAAAGTGTTTTCTTTTAAATGTAGAATTCATGATATGTGTAATCCTGGATTGGACTATAATTTTTTAAAAAAATGCTAGAAAGAATGATACTGAGACAATTGGCAATATCTGAATGTGAACTATATGTTAGGTAATACTAATTTATCAATGTAAAATTTCCTGAGTTTTATAATTATATTATGGTTATTAAGAAAATGAGTCCACAAAAATACTAGTACTAAATTCACTACTACTAAGTGTATATATACATTAATGTAATAAATTTACTACTAAGTATGTATAGACAAACAGACAGAGAGATGGAGAGAACAGGTCTGGCAAAATGTTAAGAATCTGATGAATTTTAGGTGAAGGATGAAAAAGGAGTCATTACATCAGCCTTCACAACATTTTTCTAGGTATGTCTCCTCAGGCAAGGAAACAAAAACAAAGATAAACTATTGGGACTACACCAAAATAAAAAGCTTTTGCACAGCAAAGGAAACCACCAACAAAACAAAAAGGCAACCTACTGAATGAGAGAAGATATTTACAAATAACATATCTGACAAGGGGTTAATATTCAAAATATATAACTTAATACCAAAAGGCCCAAATAATAAATTAAAAAATGGGCAGAAGACCTGAATAGACATTTCTCCAAAGAAGACATACAGATGGCCAATGGACACATGAAGAGATGCTCAACATCACTAATCATTAAGGAAATGCAAATCAAAACCACATGACATATCACCTTATACCTGTCAGAATGGCTAAAATAAAAAACACAAGAAATAACAAATGTTGGTGAGGATGTGGAGAAAAAGGAACCCTTGTGCACTGTTGGTGGGAATGGAATCTGTTGATAGACGAATAAAGAGGAGGTGAGATACATATATATATAATGGACTATTGGAGATATGGATATATATTATATGTACAATGGAATATATATATGGATGTGGAATGGAATATATATATAATGAATATATATAAAATATATAGTGGAATATTACTCAGCCATAAAAAGGATGAGATCTTGCCATTTGTGACAACATTGATGGACCTAGAGGGTATTATGCTATAAGTCAGACAGAGAAAGACAAATACTGCATGAGTTCACTTATACATGAAATTTAAAAAACAAAACAAATTAATAAACAAACAAACAAAAAGCAGAAGCAGACCCATAAATACAGAGAATAAACTGTTAGTTGCCACAGGGGAGGGTGGTGGGGAAATGGGCAAAATCGGTGAAGGGGAGTGGGAGATAGGTTTCTAGTTATGGGGTGAATAAGTCATGGGATAAAAGGTACAGCACAGAGAATATAGTCAATGGTATTACAACAGTGTTTTATGGTGACAGATGGTGGCTACACTTGTGGTGAGCATAGCATACATAAGGACCTTTCAAATCACAATGTCATATACCTGAAAGTAGGGTATATTGTGTGTCAACTGCACTTAAAAAAATAAAGAGTCGTTATACAATTCTTTTTTTTTTTTTTTTTAAGATTTTATTTGACACAGGGAGAGAGAGTACAAGCAAGGGGAGCAGCAGGCAGAGGGAGAAGCAGACTCTCTGCTGAGCAGGGAGCTTGATGTGGGACTCGATTCCAGGACCCTGGGATCATGACCTGAGCTGAAGGCAGATGCTTAACCAACTGAGCTACCCAGGCTTCCCTATTATACAATTCTTGTACCTTTTAGGTATATTTGGAATTTTTGTTCAAAATAAAAAGTATGAAAAAAGAGGTAAGAGCCCCTACTCACCAAGTACTTTAAACATTTTAATTTATAAAAGAAGAGGTCACTGTTGTTTAAAATGGAAGGTCTGCGAGACTCAAAGAATGAGCTGCCAGTTACTCTATCCATTCTACTGTCATTGTTTGTTATCCCAAGGAATTTGTTCTTCAACACATGATGGAGGATTTGGGAAGGAAAAGCAGAAAATGTTCAATGAATGCTGTAAATTCAGTGGCCAGAAATAAACTTGGAAGTCTTTAGGCCAACCAGATATTCTAATATAGGCAAATTTTACAGATAGATTCTAAGAACAATTGATTTCTGATGCTATTCCCAGAAATAGTGTAGTCCTGACCTACTATTCCACTCTAAAAGCCTGTCTCACTGCAGTGGAGAGCGATTTACTTTGCCATTAATAAATGATAAAAGAGAAGAGAGATTGCATTGCAGTAGTTTTCTTTGGGTAGGAGACCCAGAACTGAGACTTTAAACATTCAGTGAATTCCTGAATATTCAGAGTATTTTTCTTTGCAGACTGAGCTATAGGATCCTTAGAAATTTAGCACAGTGACCTCACTTAAAATTTATCTTAAATTCCTTAACTTTTATATACTATTGTATACATATCCAAAGAAGAAAAGCCACCATTTTCTGGAAAAATTGTGGAATGCTACAGCCTAATTTGAGATATTTACTATTTCAGGAAAATTTTTTTACAGCAGGAACATTAATCTTTAATTACAAGATGTTAAAGATACTGTTTTATTTAAATACACAACTAAAACAAGCAAAACAGCCTGAAATTAAACTCTGAATGCTTAATTCCAAATGCTGTAAGAGAGTGAATTTTAGTAATTGATTTCAACATCTTTTTCAAAGTATTGACTTTGTTAAGAAGTGTTACTAAAAAAGATAAACCAATTTAATGCTTATGATAGATTGAACTCAAAAATAGGGGCTTTTCCCGAGCTATTCTTAAATAAAAGCACAGAATTCAAAGATGGAAACGTTTAGCTTTGCTGCAATTGACACTATTTGGGGATACAAGATAAATACATGGCCCAGTAACAAAATTATTGTTTAAAGAAAGATCAAAGACAGAAAAATCTGGTTGAAAAAGAACTTTCTTTGAAAGTACGCTATGCTTTTCATTGTTAATGGGAAATATGGCCATAGATAAGATAAAATCTTCCTGTTTCTTCTCCATCTATGCAGTGTGCTAAGTGCAATGGCAAATGGCCCCAAAAGTGTTGAAATTGTTACTTAGCATCAGTTAACAAAATCATAATGGGAACACATTTGCATGAAAACTCTCTTAACATAGAGAAGTTCAAAGAATAACAGAGTACACAAAGCATACAGAGTAATGCTCTCTTAAGTAAATAAATAAATAAAAATTTCCCATTTAAATTTTAAAAATATTTACCCTATAACCTGAACTGGGGTAGAGGGGAAAAATGTTTTTCTTGAAATGCTCAAAACTCTGATTTCTTTTATGTTTTGTGATTTTTCCCCTCATATAAATGAGATAACTGGCTCATAATGTTTGTTATCTTAAAATACATTTTTACCCTTTCTAACTGAGCCCAGGCGCCACACACTTGACTGTCCCTAGTTCAGCTCATTCCTTAGCACTCCATCCCGTCACTGTTTGGAAATGATGAGGTATGTCCTGGTTTCTTCCTATTTATAGAACAGAGGTGATGACCAGAAATGACAGGTGGGGCTTATATTAGTTAGAGTTTAAGTAAGAGTCCTAAGCTCTAGGCTTGTGTGTGAATTTAAAGAATGAGGAGTGGGCTCTTTATTAACTTTGTCTTTTCCTTTGCTAATCAATTTCTATTAATCAATCATATATACATTTAGGAACTGGCAAAGGCTAATTATTTTCTCTTACCTACTAAATAGGAACTTCTAAAGAATTATAAACCTCTAAGTAAATGAAGCTTAGTATATCCTTGTATCTGTTATTCAGGGAGCTATTTTTCCCCCATGCAGCCTGAATCATTAATTGTTGTTTTCATATTTTATATTTGCTTAAGAAAGAGTCAATCTTTTATCTTATTCATACCTTACTGGGCTTAGAATACTGTCATCTAAATGAAAGAATACGAGAATTATTCATTTCAATTGATTATAAGTTATAAAAAGGTCAAGTTGGTCTCTAGATTATGCCATTCATTCATTCATATAACGAGTACTTACTAAGTATGTGCCATGTGCCAGGCTTTACTGGAGATGTAACACAGTCTTCATTCCTATGGGTTTGATATCTTACATAGAATAGAACCAAGTGTGTAGACGATTATAACAGAGTATGGTAAAGAAGTATAATAAGGTCTTGGGTGAGATTAAGTACAAGGTGCTATGAAAGCATATGGAAAATCCATACAACTCAATCTTTGGAACTGGAAAATTTTCCAGAGAAAGTAATATCTGACCTAAGAACTGAAAGACATGTTGGAATAGGGAGATGAAGGCCAGAAGTAGAGGAGGAAAGAGTGGTGCAAGGGAAAAATAAAAAGGTATTTCAGTGGGAGGTATCAGCATGTTTAAGACCCAAAGTTTAGAGAGAGCATGATGTGAGTCTAGACACTGGGGTGGAGTAAAGAGAGAGAAGGTTGACAATGTATTGAAGGCAATTTCCATCCTTTTTAGGATTTTGAACTCTACCCAAAAGGCAATGAACAGTATTTATAGATTTTTAAAGCAGGTGGCAGACAATATAAAAATTATTCGGTCTGCATTGGAAATGGATGATAGCAGGAAAATATTGTTAGGAATACAGTTAAAAAGCTGTTGCAATGATCTCAGCAAGAATGATAGATATTTAAAACAAAGGGATAAAGAGAAGTTGACAAATTTAGGAGAGATTTAGAAAGTAGAGTCTAAAAGACTTGGTAATTATTTAAAGAGAAAGAGAGAATAAAAGATGGTGCTTTCAATTTTTGCCAAGGCAACTGACTGATGGTGGAAATATTAATAGTTATATATGTGATATGGGACACAAGAGAGAAATTCCGTTTCCAGATAAAGATTTGAAAGTCATCATCATATGAACTGTAATCAAAACCCAGAACATGCATGAAACCATCCGGTGTATGTGGAGGCGAAAAGAAGAGGAGGCCTGAATATCACCATGAAGGAGATGAACATTAAAAAAAAAAAAAAAAAAAAAAGAATGAATTAAACAAGATAAACCTGCAAAACAAACTGAGATGGAATGCCCAAAGAGACATGAGGAAAACCTAGGGTGCCAAGGGAGTCAACAGAGGCCATTGTCACCAATGTCAATATCCTATGGGTTTAAGTAATATGAACATCGAAGGGTATCTTTATGCTTATTAATAGTTTATGCCTTGAAGATATTGCTTTCATAAAAATAAATTCAAAATGGATGAAAGACCTAAATGTGAGACAAGAATCCATCAAAATCCTAGAAGGGAATGCAGGAAAGAACCTCTCTGACCTCGGCTACGGCAACTTCTTGCTAGACACATCTCTATAGGCAAGGGAAACAACTGCAAAAATGAACTATTGGGACTTCATTAAGATAAAAAAATCTTGGGGCGCCTAGGTGGCTCAGTCGTTAAGCATCTGCCTTCAGCTCAGGGCATGATCCTAGGGTCCTGGGATTGAGCCCCGCATCAGGCTCCCTGCTCCAGGTTCCCTGCTCCGCTGGGATCCTGCTTCTTCCTCTCCCACTCCCCCTGCTTGTGTTCCCTCTCCCGCTGGCTGTGTCTCTCTCTGTCAAATAAATAAATAAAATCTTAAAAAAAAAAAAAAAGATAAATCTTTTGCACAGCAAAGGAAACAATCAACAAAACTAAATGGGAGAAGATATTCACAAATGACATATCAGATAAAGGGCTAGTATCAAAATCTATAAAGAACTTATGAAATTCAATACCCAAAAAACAAAAATCCAGTGAAGGAATGGACAGAAGATATGAAACAGACATTTCTCCACAGAAGACATACAGATACATGAAAAAATCCTCAACATCTCTCAGCATCAGGGAAATACGAATCAAAACCACAGTGAGATACCACCTCACACTGGTCAGAATGGCTAACATTAACAACTCAGGAAATAGCAGATGTTGGCAAGGGTGTGGGAAAAAAGGAAATCCTCTTACACTGTTGGTGGGAATGAAAACTGGTGCAGCCACTCTGGAAAACAGTATGAAGGTTTCTCAAAAAGTTAAAAACAAAACTACCCTATGACCCAGCAATTGCACTACTAGGTATTTATCCAAAAGATACAAAAATAGTGATTCAAAGGGTCACATGCACCCCAATGTTCATGGCAGCAATATCCACAATAGCCAAACTATGGAAAGAGCCCAGGTGTCCATCGACAGATGAATGGAGAAAGAAGAGGTGGTATGTATATACAATGGAACATTACACAGCCATCAAAAGAATGAGATCTCGCCATTTATGATGACAAAGATGGAACTAGAGGGTATTATGCTAAGGGAAATAAGTCAGAGAAAGACAAATACCGTATGATTTCACTCATATGTGGAATTTAAGAAACAAAAAGATGAACATAGGGGAAGGGAAGGAAAAATAAAATAAGATAAAAACAGAGAGGGAGGCAAACATTAAGAGACTCTTAACTATAGGAAACAGAGGGTTGCTGGAGGGGAGGTGGGTTCAGGGAGTGGGCTAATTGGGTGATGGGCATTAAGGAGGGCACTTGATGTAATGAGCACTGGGTGTTATAAGCAACTGATGAATCACTAAATTCTACCCCTGAAACTAATAATACACTATATGTTAACTAAATTGAATTTAAATTAAAAAATAAAAATATATTTGTATATATTTCTACACATTTGGTAGCTATGTAACGTTGAATAAATATCTTAACTTTTCAAGCATCAGTTTCTTCACCTAAAAATTGGAAATAATAATAGTATGTATCTTCAAGTATTTTTGTAAAAATTAAATATAATTTATGTAAAGTGATTAATACATTAGTTAAATAGTTCTAAATATCACTGGATTCGTTAACACATTATAAACAATTGAACTAAATAGCAAATAATCTGGTAACTTTTGCTCTTCTATAAAAACTGTAAAAATATTAGTATGAAAATCCATGAGGAGATAGCAATTTTGAACACCACTATAGACCAAAGGAACCTAACAGACACATAAACAACATTCCATCCAACAGCAACAGAGTACATATTCTTTTCAAGTGCACATGGAACATTCACTAGGATAGATTATATATTATATATTAGGGCACAAAACAATTTTAAAAAGTCTTAACAAATTTAAAAAGATTGAAATATCAAATATTTTTTCTTTTTTTTTAGAGAAGGAAAGCCAGAGTGGGGGAGGGGCAGAGGGAGAGGGAGGGAGAGAATGAATCTTAAGCGATCTCCACGCCCAGCGTGAAGCTCAATGCAGGGCTCAATCTCACAACCCTGAAATAATAACCTGATTTGAAATCAATAGTAGGATGTTTAACTGATTGAGCCCCCCAGGGACCCTCAAATATTTTTTCTGACCACAATGTTACAAAACTAGAAATAAATAACAAGAAGAAAATTGAAAAATTTAAAAATATAAGGAAATTAAACAATGCACTTCTCAACAACCACTGGGTCAAAAAAATCAAAAGGGAAATAAAAAAATCTTGAGACAAGTGAAAAGGGAAACACAACATAACAAAACTTATGGGATGAAGCAAAAGCAGATCTAAGAGGGAAATTCATAGTAACAAATGCCTACATTAAGAAAAAAGAAAGGGGTGCCTGGGTGGCTCAGTCGGTTAAGCGTCCCACTCTTGATTTCGACTCGGGTCATGATCTCAGAATCCTGGATTGAGCTCTGCCTTGGGCTCCATGCTCAGTGGGGAGTCTGCTTAAGGAACCTTTCCCTCCCTCTCTGCCCCATCCCCACCATAGTATGCATGCATTATGTGCTCTCACTTTCTAAAATAAATAAATAAATCTTTAAATAAAAATAAATAGGGGCACCTGGGGTGGTGTAGTCCATTAAACGCCAACTCTTGGTTTTTGGCTCAGTTCCTGATCTCAGGATTTTGAAATTGAGCCCTGTGTTGGGCTCTGCACTCAGTGCAGAGTCTACTTGGGTTTCTTTCTCCCTCTCCCTCTGCCCCTCCCCCCTCTAAAATAAGTCAATAAATCTTAAAAAAAAATAAATAAAAACAACTGCAAACTCAAATATGTGAGCTCATATTTGTAACATACCGAAAAAGAAAAAAGAAAAATCTCAAATAAAAAAAGTTAGCATCACACCTCACAGAACTAGAAAAAGTAAAACCAGAGTCAGCAAAAGGAAGAAAATATGTACACTAAAAACTACAAAAAATTAATGAAAGAAATTGAAGATACAAATAAATGGAAAAACATTCCATGTTCATGGAAAGAATTAATATTGTGAAAATTCCCACACCACCCAAAGCAATCTATAGATTAAATACATTGTCTATCAAAATTCCAATGGCATTTTCCACAGAAGCAGAAAAAAAAAAAAAAAACTTCTAAAATTTAAATAGAACCACAAAGACACATGAAAAGATACTCAACATCACTCATCACTGGGGAAATACAAATGAAAAGTATAATGAGATATCACCTCACACCTGTCAGAATGACTAAAATTAACAACACAGGAGATAACAGATGTTGGCAAGGAAGCGGAGAAAGGAGAACCATCTCACACTGTTGGTGGGAATGCAAACCGGTGCAGCCACTCTGGAAAACAGTATGGAGGTTCTTCAAAAAGTTAAAAATAGAACTACCTTAGAATCCAGCAATTACACTTCCAGGTATTTACCCAAACGATAAAAAATAATGACTTGAAGGGATACATGCACCCCAATGTTTATAGCAGCATTATCAACAATAGTCAAATTATGGAAAGAGCCCAAATGTCCATCAACTGATGAATGGATAAAGGAGATGTGGTGTACACACACACACACACACACACACACACACACACACACAGGAATATAATTCAGCCATCAAAAAGAATGAAATCCTGCCATTTACAATGACATGGATGGAGTTACAGTGTAGTATGCTAAGTGAAGTAAGACAGAGAAAGACAAACACCATATGATTTCACTCATATTTAGAATTTAAGAAACAAAGTAGATGAACATAGGGGGAAAAAAAGAGAGGCAAACCAAGAAACAGACTTTTTTTTTTTTTTAAGATTTTATTTATTTATTTATTTGACAGAGAGAGACAGCCAGCAAGAAAGGGAACACAAGCAGGGGGAGCGGGAGAGGAAGAAGCAGGCTTCCAGCAGAGCAGGGAGCCCGATGCGGGGCTCGATCCCAGGACTCTGGGATCACGCCCTGAGCCAAAGGCAGACGCTTAACGACTGAGCCACCCAGGCACCCCTACAGACACTCGACTATAGAGAACAAACTGAGGATTGCTGGAGGGGGGTTTGGGTGGGTGGGGGATGGGCTAAGTGGGTGATGGCTATTAAGGAGTGCACTTGTGATGAGCACTGGGTGGTTTATATGTAAGTGATGAATCACTAAATTCTACTCCTGAAACTAATATTACACTACATGTTAACTAACTGGAATTTAAATAAAAACTTGAAACTAGAAAAAATATATATATAGAGAGAGAGAGAGAGAGAGAGAGAACCACAAAAGACAATTAATAGCGAAAGCAATCTTGAGCAAAGGAGCAAAATTGAAGGCATCACACTTCCTAATTTCAAAATATACTGCAAAACTATAGTAATAAAAACAGCACGCTACTGGCAAAAAATCAGACATATAGATCAATGGAACAGATAGAGGGCCCAGAAATAAATCCATTCACTATGGTCAATTGATTTTTGACAAAGGTGCCAAGGACACACAACGCAGAAAAGACAGTCTCTTCAATAAATGTTTTTGGGAAAACTGGTTTTCCACATGCAAAGAATGAAATTGGACCCCTATCTCACTCCATACACAAAAATCAACACAAAATGAAATAAGAGACTTAAATGTAAGACCTGAAACCATGAAACTATTAGAAGAAAACATAGGGGGAAAAGCTTCTTAACATTGGTCTGGGTAATGATATTTTGGATATGATCTCAAAATTATAGTCAACAAAGGCAAAAATAGATAATTATGATTGTATCAAACTAAAAAATCTTCACAAAAAAGGAAACAATCAACAGGGTGAAGAGACAATCTAAGGAATGGGAGAAAATATTTGCAAGCCATACATCTGATAAAGGGTTAATATCCAAAATACATAAAGAACTCAAATAACTCATAGCAAGAAAACAAATAACCCAAGTAATAATAGGCGAAGGACATGAATAGACACTTCTGAAAAGAAGACATACAAATGGCCAAGAGATATATGAAAAGATACTCAACATCACTAATCAGTAGGGAAATGTAAATTAAAACCACAATGAGGGGGGCGCCTGGGTAGCGCAGTCGTTAAAGCGTCTGCCTTCGGCTCAGGGCGTGATCCTGGCGTTTCGGGATCGAGTCCCACATCGGGCTCCTCCGCTGGGAGCCTGCTTCTTCCTCTCTCACTCGCCTGCTGTGTTCCCACTCTCGCTGGCTGTCTCTCTGTCACATAAATAAATAAAAAATCTTAAAAAAAAAAAAAATAAAAATAAAAAAATAAAATAAAACCACAATGAGACTTCACCTCACATCTGTTACTATGCCTATGATCAAGTAGAAGAGATAGCAATTATAGAAGAGGGAATCCTTATACACTGTTGGTGGCAATGTAAGTTGGTGCAGTCAACTTTCTATGGAAAATAGTATGAAAATTCCTTAGAAAACTAAAACTATATCTAATATACGATCTAGCAATCTCATTTCCGGGTATATACCCAAAAGAAATGAAATTGGGATCTCAAAAAGATATCTGTACTCTTATGCTCATTGCAGCATTATTCACAAGAACAAGATATGAAAACAACACAAGTGTCCATTAGGGGATACTCGGATAAAGAAGATGTGATATATAAACACAATGGAAGTTTAGTCATCCATGAGAAAGAAAGAAATCCTACCTTTTGTGAAATCATGGATGAAACTGAAAGACATTATGCTAACTGAAATAAGCCAGACAGAGAAAGACAAATACTGTATCATCTCACATGTGCAATGTAAAAAAAACAAAAAAATTGAACTCATAGAAGCAGAGTAGAATGGTAGTTACCAATGGCTTGGGGGAAGGAAAGAGGCTGGGTAAATGGAGAGATGTTGGCCAAAGGGTACAAAAAGTTGCAGTTATGTGGGATGAATAAGTCTAGAGATTAATGTACAGGCATGATGACTATACTTAATAATACTGTATTAAACACTGGAAATATGCCAAGAGAGTAGATTTTAGGTGAACTCATCACATAGAAAAATGGTAATTATGTGAGGGAGATGATATGTTAATTAATTTGATGTATATGTACATCAAATCATCATTTTGTACACCTTGAATATACATACTTTTTATTTGAAAAATACATAAATAAATGAAAAACTGCCAAAAAATATTACTCTGATGTTCACAACTTACTTTGAAATCCATCACAGAAATCAGATAGATTTCTGAGTGTATAAATGGACAGATTCTTAGAGTCGTTCTTGCAAAATTCTTTTTTTTTTTTTTAAGATTTTATTTATTTATTTGAGAGAGAGAGAGAGAGCACGAGTGGGAGGGAGGGGCAGAAAGAGAGGGAGAAACAGGCTCTCTTCTGAGCAGGGAGCCCGATGTGGGGCTTGAACCCAGGACCCTGAGATCATGACCTTAGCCGAAGGCAGATGCTTGACTGACTGAGCCACCCAGGCACCCCCCCCCCATGTTTTCTTTTCAAAGATTTGTGGGTTTAGTATTTTTTATCCATTGTGAATTAATTTTAGTTAGGTAAAGGTCGAGATTCATTTTTTTCCACATTGATATCCAATTGTTAACATGTGTTGAAAAGATTTATTGTTCCCCCATTGAAATGCCTTGGCAACTATGTTGAAACTCAATTGACCACATGAGTTGATTTCTGGGTCTGTTTCTGTACTCTGTTCTGTTCCATGGATCTATATGTCAATTCTTACACCAGTTCCACATTTTCTTAATTACTGTTACTTTATAGTGAATCATTATGGCAGGCAGTGTAAGTTCTCCAATTTTCTTCATTTTTAAAACTATTTTGGCTATTCTAGATACTCTGCTTCTTCATAAAAATTTTTTTCTTTTTTTAATATAAATTTTAGAATTGCCTTGTAAATTTCTACAAGACAAGCCAAACAAGATTAAAAGTGTTGGAAGTAGGCAACAACTTGGGGTGAATATGTCCTAGTTTTAAATAACAAAGAGTTTTAAAAAAATTCAAATCTTATATGAGAAATTGCCTAACTTATGTTGTGGGTTTCCCTTTCTCTCATTCTCTCCCACTCAGTTCTCTTTTTTTCCCCTTTATTTCTCAAAGCTAAAAAGCTATTTTGATAGAAAAGCTAAAACTCAATTGCTCAGAATTGAAAAAGGCCAATCTAAAGGCGTAAGTGTCACAAAGAAGGTTTTGCTCTTACCTGCTGGCAGCAACTTGATTTCTAATTCATAAATTCTTGTATAATGGTCACGCAATAGACAAAAGTTTTCCTGTTGTGGCATTTATTGTTGGGATATTGTTGAAAATGTTACCTCCATGAGAATTCCATTTAATGAGATGTCGTGAGAGGCATTTTAATCCTCAGTGCTAGGAAAAATTGTAGTTGACCTAAACAACTAGACTATTTTCATTTTATTGACACTGAATTTTGAATTCATCATATTTCCTCCAAGAAATCAAGAAACTTGTGGCTTAATTCTAGCATTTGTGTAAGAATTTAATATTTTCAGTATATGAGCTTCATCCTTGCCTTCATTTTACGATCCTACTTTTTCTTGCCCTGATGTTATTTTTCTATTTATCTTTTAGTCCATTGTATGCATTTATTTTTGTAAAGTGTCAATCTCTAATGATACTGTGTGTACATATGTATGTTATATATACATATATAATTAAATTCCATTTAGTCATTGCAAATTAGTGGGATAATAGTTACGTCCATTTTGTAAATAATACTACTAAAGCCTAGACCTTGCCATATGTTTCTTATGAACTAACCAGTTGCTAGAGACATATTTTTATTTCAGTAACAGTAAATATTTAATAGAAATAACCTTAGCTGAATTTTTCAATTTGGGAAACTCCTTCAGAAAAGATGAAGACACTCAGCAAACGACTGGTGGTTGAGTTATTGGCCTGCCATCCCATCGACCTCCTACCTCTCTGGTTGCGGAGCTTTGAGACCACGGCCTCATTGCAGCCCCGCTGCTTCCTAGAAGCCCCAGGGAGTGGTGGATGTGATTCTTCCAAATCTTTCAGACTTCACTCTCTAAGGGCAAGATTGGAATCCTTTCTGCTCCTCATTACATCTCCCACATCCTTATCCACCAATCTCTTACAGAGAGGAATCCTACTAATCCTACTTCTTTGAGGCTATGCCCTTTGTCATCTATGACCTCTTAAGTTTCTTTGTCACTGTCGTATCTATCATCTGGCCGCTCTCCTTCGTTCATCAAGAAACTTCGGCACCAGATTCACAGTCTTCTCTCTGCCTCAAGTCCTGTCATCATCGCAGGTGGATTCAGTATCCGCCAGTGCAGTGTTTTTCCCAACCCTCTGGCCTCTCATTTCCTGACCCTCCTTATCTCTTATGGCCTTTTCTCCTCTACTCAGCTACCTCCTCCCACAGGCACACTCTGGATCTTTTGATCAACAAAATTCTTGTTTTCCAAATTTTTGACTTTGACATTGAGCACTCTCTCCACACCTCTCATCTTTCTGGCTTGCTTCTTCAACTACATCCATCTTGACAACTCTCTGACCACTCTGAACCCTCCAACAAGGGGCCAGTCCCCATTCTATATCTTTCCTTCTATGTTTAATTTTCTTCCTATTCAACTTATTTTCCATGATCTATAATTTTAAAAACAGTTTTGTCAATGTCATAAACTGTCTCGTTTCTTTGTCTTATCTCTTCTATCTGGCAAAAACCGTTCCAGTGTGATCTTATCTTTATCTGGACAACAAAACAATTGCAGGAGAAAAAAATCACAAGACGGTATATCAGTACCTCCAGAAACACGATCTCCAGCTTCAACTGGACTATCTGAATGGCCCTGAAATCCTACTGTGTAGGTAATTTGCTTTCTTTTTTTTTTTTTTAAGATTTTATTTATTTATTCGACAGAGATAGAGACAGCCAGCGAGAGAGGGAACACAAGCAGGGGGAGTGGGAGAGGAAGAAGCAGGCTCGTAGCGGAAGAGCCTGATGTGGGGCTCGATCCCACAACGCCGGGATCACGCCCTGAGCTGAAGGCAGACGCTTTACCGCTGTGCCACCCAGGCGCCCCGTAACTTGCTTTCTTATTTGCTCAGCTATTTCATATTTTCTCTAATTTCCGAAATTCCTTAGACTTATTCCATCTTCCCTTTCAGCCCAGATGAAGTCAGAACAATCAACTCCCTGTTGCCTCCCCCAACTCTCACCTCTCTTTCCTGATTCTCACCTGATGTATCTGAGGAGAGTCCTCATCTCTTGTCTTGTTTTCCGTCAATGCCCCAAAATCCTTCTCCTTTTCCCTTTCAAGGGCCTTACAGAATGCATTCTCCTTCCTCCCCACTGTACCTTCAACCTCTTTGCTCTTAATGAGGCTTTCCCATCAGCATTTCAATTTGATCAAATCTTTCTCAGCCTAAAAAAATACCTTTCGAAAGCCTCAACTACACAGCATATTTTAACATCAACATTCTCAGCATCATTAACAGAGTTCCTATCAGTAAAACCTAGCAAATATTTTGAGGTTCAGCCTCATCACCATTACTTTTCCCGTATAGTGGAATCTAATTGCATTTAGAAAATATTTTCAAGGGACACTTGGGTGGCTCAGTCTGTTAAGCGTCTGCCTTCAGCTCAGGTCATGATCTCAGAGTCCCGGGATTGAGCCCACATTGGGAATCCCTGCTCAACGGGGAGCCTGCTTCTCCCTCTCCCCCACACCCCCACTCATTCTCTCTCTTTCTCTCTCTCAAATAAATAAAATCTTTAAAAAAATATTTTTTTTCAAGATTAACTAACACCCTACTGCCAGCAGGTGGCTCTGTGTCAAAAAAGGAAAAGGATGTCGAGTTTATAAATTCTTTATATATTTTGGATATGAGACCTTTATCAGATATGTCATTTGCAAATAATCCAATTAAAAATGAGCAGAAGACATGAATAGAAT
This sequence comes from Ursus arctos, assembly GCF_023065955.2. Taxonomy (NCBI): domain Eukaryota; kingdom Metazoa; phylum Chordata; class Mammalia; order Carnivora; family Ursidae; genus Ursus; species Ursus arctos. The sequence goes on along the minus strand of NW_026623111.1, from coordinate 74,419,679 downwards.
TTTTCCAAAGAAGACATACAGATGGCCAATAGATACATGAGAAGATGCTCAACATCACTGTACATCAGGGAAATACAAATCAAAACCACAATGAGATACCATCTCACACCTGTCAGGATGGCTAAAGTCAACAACACAGGAAACAACGGGTGCTGGAGAGGATGGAGAAAGGGGAACCCTCTTATACTGTTGGTAGGGATGCAAACTGGTGTAGCCACTGTGGAAAACAGTATGGAGCTTCTTCAAAAAGTTAAAAAATGGAACTACCCTACAATCCAGCAATTGCCCTACAGGTATTTACCCAAAGAATACAAAAATACAAATCAAAGGGGGGCGCCTGGGTGGCTCAGTCGTTAAGCGTCTGCCTTCGGCTCAGGGCGTGATCCCGGAGTCCT